>NC_081763.1:36069443-36106943 GCF_963082965.1 Carassius carassius
TGATGACGTAGAAGGAGTACGTGAGAACCACTATGGATGATAAGTTTGCTCTGCAGCCTTGTTATTATGTTCATGCACACCGCACTATAATGTGATGCATGCAAAATACAGAGTTTTGGCCGTTACTAAGTCTCCATCCACAAGCAGACGTACATCGTCTGCAGATATAAGGTGTTTCATTGCACTTTAACAAGTAATCTGAACGGCCTATATATGTGCACTATTTTAAACGAGCCCTCTCTAACTGAGTTTAATGCACAGTTATGTTAGATGCATCTCATTCTTGTTTCTGTGACGGTGCGTCAGACTCGTCATGAGGCGCGTGGTCCGGAGCGCTGTATGACTGATGCTTCAGTTCAATTCAACTTTACTACAAATATATGAACTTACCTGTTTTAAAATACTTTATATTTAAATGTTCGTTTATGCCCAATATTAGTGTTTAACTGTTGGACTTTAAATGAAATCTGCTATTGATTTTCACCGTTGACTGATTTTGCAGAACATTTAGACGGATAACTTCCCTGCGCAGATGCGGACGCGCGATATGACAGTTGCGTGCGACTATATATGAACTAGCTGTTTGATTATTGGTGACTCCATAGGCTCTCTCTCGCACCTGCGCGGTTTAAAACACCCAATAGTTATGCTATGACAAGAACAAAGAGTCTCTCTCTTGCGCCACCCATGCTCGATAAGATCGTGTATCGTCGATCTCACGGGCTAACGATATGACGATTTGAAAAATGACCATATCGCCCAACACTAGTGTGATCTGAGTCTGATAAACAGACCGCTGTGTTGATAGTAGGCTGTGCAATATGGGAAAATATCTAATTGCGATTTTTTTTTTTTTATTTATTTATTTTTTTTATAAAGATATTGCGATTTGATTAGCTATTTGCAAAGTAATGCTTCAGCTTAATGCAGCACAGTCTGAGTATAATTACCCTGCTGGAAAAAAAATTCTTACAGTTTCCATGAAACCATTAAAAGATTCCTTTTTGTTTTTGGCTTTATTCCAATACGAATTACTGTTGTTCCATCAAATACTATATATTATATACAATATATTAATATATATATATTTTTTTTCAGCAGACAAGATGATAATGGTATAACTCATTTTATAGAATTAACTTAGTTACTGAATTTCACTTGAAATATTTATTTTTTATATAAATAAAGAACTGCATTTCTTTAGTCAATTATTAAAATATATGTTACACTGTATTTGGGATTTTAAGAACAAGTGGGAAATGTGCTGAATATTTCATTTCATCCAAGTGAAGTTAGCAAGCAGTTAGACTGAATTTACATTAGTTTTAAACGCGGAGCCAGGCGCGAGCTGACGCAGGTTGTGCGCGTGCGTCGAGCCTCATCTTCTATATTGCCAGAAGCGCTCGTGGAGATTAGCGGTGCAGGGCCGCGCGCGAGAATATAAGGCCATCCTTAAAAATATTTTGGTTTGCAGTAACAGTCATTTTAAAAAAAAAAGGGTCGGTAGGTCGGTCTCTATTTTTTTTTCCAAGTTTCAATGTAAAAAAAAAAGAGGAAAATTTTTGTGATGGTGATGACGTAGGTATGAATTTAAACAGATTAGCATATCGTGACGTCACTGACTGGGTCTTCAACCCGTGCCTTCGGGCGCATCATTGCAAACCTCATTTTGATGCAGGCTAAATAGACCACAAACAAATTAAAATCTTTGTCAAAAACATGTTTATTGCAGGAATTTCAGGTACGAAGAAAAAAATTAGGTATTGTTATACTCTTTTACTTGCATCCAACGCTAGGTATCAATGCAACCTACAAATGAGAGACCGTTTACATTAGGGATGGGCGTTTTCCACAAATATCACATTCAAATATTTGAGCTCACAAAAAACGAATATTCGAATATTCGTTTATTTAAATTAAGTTTAATTTAAATAAGTCAGACGTTATTTTTCAGCAACATTTGTTTTCGTCATTTTGAACAAGCTTACAATAAGCTTGAACATTACACATCGTGATTTGTAGCTGAAAACCTTTAACAATGCGTGCAAACAAACAAAAATACTGATTAAAAGCAAAAAAAAAAAAAGTGAACAAAGAAAAAACGTAAAGCAGCCTGCAGCAATTAGGCTATTGTACAGAATGTAGCTTACACTTAACTTTTAAACTGTCAGCAAATCTTTTTTGCTTTTTTTTCTATTGTTTCACATGTTCTTGTTAAGAAATACGGGCATATAAACATGATTGGGGGAAAGTCGGCTCCTTAGTCTGTTAACAATAAGGCCGGCCGCGGAGAAAACGCTCTCTGACGGCACAGACATTGGCGGGACTCACAAATAACGGTGTGCTAAGCGAATAAGTTTTGTGAAGCGATTCGTGTTTTCGTTTCACCACTGAATGGGATCCTCATCTGGTGGAATACATGGCTCCAGCAAGAACTGTTCCCACTCGTCTCGGCTGGACTCTCTGTAATCATCGCTGGGGAACTGGCTCAGCCTTTTCCGACGAGTGGGCATTGCATCTTCTTCATCGTGGCGACTGCATCCGCACCACTCGCATCAAGGAAAATGTTCTGATAATGTTCAAAAAAGTGTTTTTTTTCTTACTTCCCTCATGTTTTCATCGAGAAACCTGAGATGTTTGTGCCGAGGGTCTAGGGCAGACGCGAGAAGAGGAGTTTTCACTGCATTCTCCAAGTTAGCTGTGTTTATTCGTTGCTTGAGAGATGCTGCAACAATGTTCTTGGATCACTTTCTGTGATTCTCCACGGCATATTTGAAGTACTGTAGAAGACCGCAGTTCTTTTAGGGGGCGTTCACATATCGCGTCTTTTGCATGCTCAATTTCGTTATTTCCAATGTAGGCGCGCGGTATGCACGCTCATAATGGAAGCGACGCGGTCGCGATGCGCACGCGGTGCGACGCGGTCCCGTTATTTCCAGGCGCGTCCGCACTGTATCGAGTTAAAAACATCTCAACTTTCAGAATGCAGCAAGCGCAGCGCAGGTCATGTGACAAGAACTAAACATTCAGCTTCATCCTCTCCTGTAACAACGTTGAAAGCTCAGCCGATATGAAGGAACAGCTGATCATAGCTGTATATGGATTGCCATTTTGAAATAAATTTAGTAGCAGAGCTACTGAAAGCGATTTTTTTTTGTGCTGCAAATCCATTTATCCTTTGCTGAAATTTCCGCGTCTTCATGGAGAGAACGTGTCGCCTCAGGAGCGCTTCTGCCCGAGTGCTTTGGAAAGAAGGAGAAAGCGGAGCGCATAGCCTTTCCACACGTTATTAGGCACGATATGTGAATGGCCCCTTAATCATTCATTAATTATTTTTTGCTTGCATACACCTTCAAATATGCCGTGGAGAATCACAGAAAGTGACCAAATTAGGTTTTATTGTGAACTTTTTTTTTTTTTTTGCGAAATTCGAATATCATTTTTATTTATCGAATAATTAGAGCAGAACGAATATTCGAATGTTCGACTATCCGTGCACATCCCTAGTTTACATTGCTGTCTTGGGTTGTCACTTTTGTGAAAAAAATCCTGTTTGATTTGAGTAACAAGTGTTCATTGAATCGATTGTAAAATTGATTTTGCATGTCTAAATAAGTTTTATACGGCAAATAACACCAAATATAGGTGATATAAGGAAGCTGCCTTATGAGCCCCGGTGCTTCACAGTCCGTGTTCCGGTCCACCTCACCGCACACAGCCGTGTTACACAACTCTCAGAGGCGGACGAGCTCCACACGCAGTATCTGTCTCATCTTTCACCTCGTGTACGCGCACGGATGATGAAAAGCACATAATGCAGACAGTGTGTGGACGGCCGAAGTATACTTGATCTTTATCAGTGGCGCACGAGATGCGATGAGATGCATGTGGCATTGCATTATACAGTTATGTTAGCCTATCCAGCTGAAGCCACTACAAAAAAAGCCAAGCCATTCACACAGATCGCATATTTCGCGCATTTTCTAGAGGGACACCGTTGGACTCGCGTCTCGCACAAGAGAGCCGCATGTTTAGAAAGACATGTAAAATTAATGTATTTAATTAAATTTTCTAAAAATATCTCGAAATTAAATTCTAATTTCGTTTTTCAGCTATTTTGACAGCCCTAGGCGATTCAAGCCTGAAACTGTATGAGACTGAATACCGGCTGAATTCACATTTCTGTTGTAAAAAGAGAAACATTGTGCAGAAGTGTTATTTGCTGTTATGCGTGTTTGTCCGAAGCTGCAGTTGCTGTGTGACGCCTGTTACAAAAAAAACCAAACCTGGACGCGCTCCGAGAGAAGGTCGTTAAAATCAATTTCCTATTTTCGTTTTCGAAACTTGTGTTGGTTGATTCGTGCTTGATTCGTGCAGTAGATTTTCAAACATAAAGTGACAGTCGACACGCTCACGGTTTTAGACTAGAGAGGAGAAGGGATGGGAAAAGATCTGGGCACAGTTTTTCCAGAACTTTGTGCCAAGTTAAAGCGGTGTCGAGCTGTTTTAATGAATGTTTTAGATGTATTATGGTGCCCGAACCCGTATGACTTTGAACAGTGACCGCGAACATTTAGTTTACTGCAGCCGCAGCCATCATTACCAAGCGCGAGCCGTTGACTCTGACAGTGAGTGAGAGTCTGAGACGAAGCGTTAACCAATAGTGTAAACATAGATGACGTCACGGGTTTTTTTTTAATTAAGGAAGATGGCCTTCGTGTGTATGTAGGCCTAGGAAATGTATATATTTACAATACTTAAATATAATAAATATTATTTTATTGCTAGAGTAAAAAAAAATTGGTCTGTCTTAACGCAAATTTACAATCGGCGAGTCGGTCGGACTAAAAGTAAAATAAATAAATAAATTGAGTCGGCCCTAGATTGACAGGGTCGGTCGGGTTACGGCAAACAAGAATATTTTTAAGGATGGCCTAACCGAGCGTTACGAAACAGGCGGCGTGAGTGAACGGCTCGTCCGTGACGCGGGATTAGCGCCGCGTGGAGAAGAGAGGAGCGAGTATGAGAAGATTCAGAGACACAGGCTGTGTGTGCGCTCTTCTGAATGGGGAATAGCGAACATGCAATAAGAGATGCTCTTGATATGCATTGTGACGCAGCTCTTCGCTGTCTGTCTTTTCAAAGCTTAAGTTACATAACGTTTTTCTTTAGTTTTAATTTCCCTAACTATTGACCTGACCCTGTAGACTCCTGTTTCTCTCCTGCTTCCTAGGTTTTTTTTAATGGTGGGCGTTTACACAGTTGGCTAGAGCAGAGCTGATTGGAGAGAACGGAGGTGCGCTCACTCGATTGGTTAGTAAGACTGTCACTCAAGGCTGCAGTCATGCATATGCTCTGGAACAGTAATATCGCGTTCACATCGCAGGCTTTTGCGATTAGCAGATCGCAACGTCTCAAATCGCGATTTTGATTCAATTTCGATTAATCGCACAGCCCTAGTTGATAGTACTTTGAAACAGGATTAATCGCTGCTTTAGTCCAACAGAAGCAGAACCTATAAAGTGTGTGTGTGTAAACATACACCGTGATCAGGGGATGTCAGTAAAAACCTCACAGATACAGTCGTACATATTTAGGGAACTATCAAATCCATTTTATTATATATATTTTTTAGATTACGTTTATATATATATATATATATATATATATATATATATATATGTTTTTGTTTTTTTTTCTGGGTAGTGTTTTTGTGATTAATTTGACCAGATTAACTGTTACCAGATACAGGACAGAGACTTGATTTGCTGGTGATAGTTTGATCAGTTACAGAAAGTTATTGTGAGGCATCTATCAGTGGTTCTCAACTGGTTTTCATCAGGACCCGGCCTTTACACCAGACATCATGTGCTCTTCATTTCTAACAGCTTGTAGCGTATCTGTGTGGGAATAGTAGACACACTTTTAAAGGAGGCATGACATACTTTTTAAAACGTTTGCTCCTCTTATGAATATGTTCCCCTATGAATGAATGGCCACTGTTCTGATTGAACGACGCTTCATCATAACATGTGCAGAAGAGCTTTGAGTCCATCACAACATCACCAGCGATTACAGACACACTTATTACACAGACACTGCTTCAGATATATCATTTAATCAGTGCTCTCCAGAGCAGAAGTCCGATGAAAATAATCCAGATTATATGTCTGACCCTGCAGCACAAAACCATCTTTCCATCATCTGAAAGCTGAATAAATCAGTGTGATTATAATCCACATCGGATCAAGTTATTTCAAAAACTCGCTGCTGACTGAAAGTGAGTTTTGAGCTCAACTCATTTTAAAAAGTTTTTAATGCTGGTGTTAAAGGTGTTATCTTTCTGAAATGATCCGCAGCGCTGAGCTCTCCAGACTCGGAGAATCTCCACCTTCATAACCCCTCCTCTAGCCCCAGCTGGCCCAAGGTTTACATCGGACCAAAAAACCCTGGCCGTTGGCCCCGAGGAAGCCCAGACGAGGCTCATCAAGCCCCGGAAGTGACAGTGGAAACACGACTGGCCCTGGCACACACTAGTGTTTTCACAAATTTGATAGACTGCTAGTTGCAAACTCTAGTCACAGTCTGTGCTCTTCTCGCATATAAAATATTTATAAAATGTCAAATTAACATTTCATGCTCACTCATGTATTTATTATTCATTTTAGTATTTATTTGCTAAGCAGCAATATACAGCATCAGAATTCTGTTTATTTACTTAACACGATCCATCACATATGAACCAGTATTAGCAGGTGAAGCCACAGATGTGGTATTTATTTCTCCTGGTGGTGTCTCTGTCCATCTTTTGATGGGAGTTTCTTAGCAAAGCTGCATCATATTGTGATTGGTTTACAGCAGTCCACACTGAATGACCATGACGCACTGTCTGGTGATTTTACTACATCGTTAGTTCGTGTATCACTACAGTATGAAGAAATAGTGCTAGTGAACCATCCATAGACGATGATGATGATGATGATGATGAGCATGTGTGTGTACCTCAGTGTGAAGTTTTGAAAGTTGCAGTATGTTATTGTGCAGTGGACTCATGTAAACAATCATTTCAACTTGGGCCAAAAAAAATCACAAGAACAGTTCATATCTGTCGATATTGATAATTATCACAGTAAATTTTTAATCTTTATTTCTTTCAGATTTTTACTCTTAAGTTAAAGGTGTATAAACCTGACCGTTAATTGTGGATTCAAACGGCTCTTTATGGTCAGAACTAGGGCTGAACGATATGGACAAAATTTAATATCTCGATTTTCATGCCAGATGTCTCGGCCGCCCCCCTCCCCCTTTCCCCACCCCTCTCAGGGTCAGGCAGCTGGGGGGGGGGGGGATTTGTTCGTTGTTTTTGTTTATATAAATACAGAATCTGAATTAAAATGTGTTTGATTTAAGCCTACATTTCAAAATTTTGTGTCAGAAAATGTATTGTTTTTAAGCCTTTCGCACGTACGATCACACAGGTGTAATCAGTCTAGGCTGGTCCCTGTAGCGTACGATCAAGTGCATCACATGATCAACTGCTAAATTCAAATGTTGAATTTAGCCAGAGACAGGCGCGCTCAGAGCTGTCATATATCACAACTTTTCAGTGTTTTCAACCACATACTGTTTATTTTAGGTTTCAAACATATAAATTCACATAAGTACTAAAAAAACAATACATTTAGAGTTTGTAAAATACACACTGATGTCTATGGAAGAGGTAATAATAATCCTTTCCATTATAATTCGACACGTTTTATTCATATCAGAACTGAACTGCGTCTGTGGCACAAACTAACACGGTGGCGCCCATCGCGCATACAGCTCAACTAACGCGATCGTTATAAAGGTGTTTAAATAACAATACACTTCCACTTGCATGTATTTGACAATCGGAATATCAGATATTTCATGCCATAGCTAACACATTACAGGAAAAATTACATAAGCAAAAGCAGATCATCATTCATTCAGCGCTGTTGCTGTTGCGGTGTGTCACGTGACAAGCAATGACGCGTCACCATGGAAATGCCGCCCCCCCTCTCACAATATAGCTCCCATGTCCCAGAGTTGTATGCAGGGCGAGCCCGGAGAGGGGAAATCTATATCGTCTATATCGTTGCTTTTTTCGATAGTAATATCTTGAAAGTTCATATCTAGATATAGATACGATAACGATATATCGTTCAGCCCTAGTCAGAACATCACACACACTTCATGTTTTTAATTCTATACACTTTTTCAGTGTTTTTTGTGCCTCTTAGAAATTAGGGCTAAATGATTAATTGTATTTGTGATAATATCGTAATATATAAAAAATAAAACACAATATTTTTGTCACAGAGGCTGTGATTGCACTCAGATTACGTGACACGCGAGAGTAAAGGTGTTACGACTGGACTTGAAGATCGATTCGTGTATGACATCAAAGTTCAGCGAGAGAAAACATAAGGAGACGTCTGCTCTCTTATAGCTCTCGCAGTACTTTGATGTCATACACCGATCGATCTAATCAGCGCTGCTTCAAGTCCAACACATCTAAGTGTTCAGAGGAAGCATCAAGCCAGCACACTGTAGTGTTGCCAAGTCTGCGGTTTGTATTTTACCCCTGGAATAGTCACCTTTTATTTATATTGCGCTTTAAACAAAATACCAGAATACCAGTGGACCCCCCTTGAAATGAGTTTTTAGTAGCAATTAGTGATGTGTCGTTCTTGAACGATTCGTTCATTTTGAACGAATCTTTAATGTACCTCGAGGAGAACGAGTCGTCTCGGGGAGTGATTCGCTCAGTCGCGCATGTGTAATATTCTATAGTAGTAATTCACCTGTGTCAGTCAATGCAGTCTGAGCCGGAAAGAGAATTGATTAGTTCATAGTTTGGGTCTATCAGGTTTTTGACTCGTCCCTTAATTTAATTAATTAAATTAATTAATTTAATTTAATTCTGTATCTTATAGCATTTTAGTTTTGAATTGTTTGTAGTGTGATCAATGTTTGCGTAAGTACTAGATGTGTTGGGGAAGTAGCAAGTAACATTTTAATTACATTTTGCTAAAATGAACGAAATGAATGAAATGACTCAAAAAAAGATTCGTTCATTTTGCTGAACGAGACTCAAAAGTCCGACTCGGTAAAATGATCCGAACTTCCCATCACTAGAAGCAATTGGCGGGTTTTGTGTGAAAACATGGCAACCCTGGCATGCTACGTGCGGAAATGTTTGAAAGCGCATATAATAAAAACGTACTTCAAAACAGCACATTTTATATTATATATTATATATAAAATATAATATATAAAATAAGGTAATCAGCATCCGCTCTACTGTACATTGGACGTGACAGAGCGATTGTTGCAATCATTTGTGAATAAAATAATTTCAGGGAAGAGTGTTAATATAGACATACTGCTGGTTCTAGTAAGAACTTAATGCAGCATTAAGCAGAAGGAATAAAGACTTTTCTTTACATTCTTCTTAGATTTTTCTGTTCTTGATCAAAAGCTTCGCTGTAGAAGTGTCGTTATTTGCAGTCCAATGCATGCACCTAGACTGTGCTGGTTGATGTTTTTGAGAAACATCCGTATAATACTGTAGAAGATCATTTCTTCACATCAGCAAAAACATAAAAATAATCCATAGAGTCCATATAATACAAGTGTAACAGATCCCTGAAGTTGACACTTCAGAAACCATGGCAAGTCAACATGATGTTAATCCATACAGCCAGAGTTGATGAATCAGTGTCTTCTGAAGCAAAGCTTCAAAGCTTCGGGTCCTAATTAGGCGAAGGCCAGCACATGAACTGTTGTGCTGCTTAACTTTACTTTAGCAACAAAAAAAAGTAGTGAAAGTGCCTCTTCCCGCACTCAAAACTAGTCTTCTGTTGATGAGAGTCTTAAACGAGGACTGGTGGGACATGATCGTGTTTCACTTCACAGACGCTGAGCGAAAGGGGAGATTTATAATGACAGGACACTTATTTATGACACTTTATTCACCAGGAAGAACAGCTCGTACCGCGCGTCATACGTCATTACGCTATTTCTACGTCACTGCGCATGCGCAGTACTCTCCAGTTTCGGTTTTCAATCCGATCAACATGTCCTCTCGCTCGGATTACAAAAGGAATAAACCACCCCTTACAATCCGATCTAAATTTTAGTCGGATCGAGCCGATTCAATCCGATTGACTTGTTTACATGTGACACTTGTTTACATTTTTATTCTGATTGTGCTTCTCGTCCTATTACGATCGGATTAGAAGGGTCCATGTAAACGCAGCTAATGATTCGTTCAGTGACCATTTCTTCATAATACGCCAGCAGGTGTCGACAAAGTGTCATATGTGTTATGTCTTAAGTCAACGAACGTATTTACTTGTGACAAAAACTGATTTGGCTTTATTAAAATGTGTGCATAATCACATTAAATAGTCAAGTCAAGTCACCTTCATTTATATAGCACTTTAAACAAAATACATTGCGTCAAAGCAACTGAACAGAACTGAATAGTCTAAATAAGTTGTTCAGAAGGACAAAGCACAAGGTTTTCTTGCATAATTAGCATTTTAATTGTTTGGTCAGACAGTTCATTTATAATGTATTCACATGAATAAATCTGGGATTGAACGTGGAGCTATGTTCTGTATGCTAAATATGAAAACAGGCGTATCTGCACAGTACCAATAACTGCGCTTTGTATCTGCTGATTGCTGATCGAGATTTACATGCTTGGCTCACTGACTCAATTTTGTTCACGAACGAGCGATGTACCAGTTCATGCAACTCGTTCCCGAACGAGAAGATCTCTCGATCGCGTTCAGTGAAGGGCGTATTTGGTTCACTACTTTCAACAAATCACGTGCTCCGTCACATGTCATACTTGAAGTCTATTGGCTCGAGGTTGAGTAACTCTTTGACAGGATGAAACGGTTCACAGAGCTGTTCACGAGCTGCCTGCGCATGAGCTGCTAATAGCGCTGCGCTCGCGCTGCTGTGGAGGAAGGAACTTCAGTGAACGAGAAATAGGAGTCAATGGATTACGTAAACAAGAACGATTCGTTCACCTAAAATATTCGTTCACGGACTATCACTAGTGCAATATTTTTCTATTCAAAATATTCATATTTTATCAGGTTTCTTGATAAGGTTATAATACGAAGGTCTAAGTAGTAATGTGACTTCCGTGATGTCCCGATTCGCGGGGCGGGTAACGAAACTTTTCTTTATTAGCGGGGCGGGCTGGGGCGGGCCAAATCATTTCATAAAAGCGGGACCCACGGTTGGAAAAAAATCTGACCCGTGCATCACTAACCCATACCCATCGGGCTGGAAGTTAGGATTATATTTCTAAATGTTTTTTATAGTAGTATATACACACCTATTGTTTAACTTCAGAAGACATTGATTCATCTTGACTCAGTCGGATGGATTTGAGTCGATCTGAAGAAAGTCAGTCATGTATATCTAGGACGGCATTTTTGGGTGGAGTATCCCCTTAACATCTTATAAAATAAGATTTAGGATTTCATGGCCATTTAAATGTTTGGATGTAATTGTAGATTTACTACAGACAAATTGAGTGTAGTTGGGTTGTTATTTGGTTGTTAAAGATATGAATGTAACACTAAAGCTGAGTTCTCAGTTAATATATAATATAATACATAGTAATAGTAATAGTTATGCATAATATTAACAGTTTTCTCTCTGTTTTCAGAACATCTTCCTGTTTCCAGAGAAAGAAAGACACTATCATATTGAGAGGATTAAAAGAGCTACTGGAAGGCATGTCACTGACCATGGAAAACATGATGCTAGGACAAGCTACGCTGAAAAATACCTTACTGTAATGGGCAAGGACTGGATGATCAAAGAAAACAACAAATTTGCTGGACTGAATAACTAACATGGGAAATGACAAATGTTTGGATACAGCTGGAAAATATTTGTTGGCGAAGATCTTAATGAAACATGGCTTGAGCATGTGCCGAAAATCCCTGTTAGACAGGAAATATGATAAAAAGTCATGATTTTGAAGGATTGATCTTTCTCAAGCCATTTCAGTGTCAGTGAATACATGTGCCAACTAGAGAAAGTTTTTTTTTTGTCTTTTGCAAACCTGTTACTGAACTATTATAATTGTACTGCATGGCTGCTATCCACATCCGTTCGCACATTTACCAAATGGCAAGATGTTTCACACTACAGTATCAAGATATTGACATTCTCTTAATGAAACTTACTTGAGTTGCTTTTTTGGAGTATTTTTTACCTCTTGGCTAAAAGACATTTTGTGATAACACTAAACCTTCAATCATTATCTTTTTTCCAGAGATCTTTTGATCTAGTGCCAAACCACGTAGTAGCATTTGTGACACCATTTCTGTGAATGAATGTGTAGCTGCTGCATTTCCCATCTTCACACTGTTTTTACTTTTTAACTTGAGCAGCAAATTGAATCCCCTTGCTTTCTAAATCTCAGTTACGACATTGGTTGGGGCCTTCTACATTTATGTTACAGATGTGTTTTTAGATTTCTAATACTAAGCATTCCAGTTTGCCATTTGGGTCCTCTTCAAAGAAAGGTTGCTTAAAACAGCTTTTGAAAAACTGTAAACACAAAAATGCAGAATTTTCCCAACAGTCCAGTCCCTCTTCATCTGGGATTTAGCCGAGCAGGAAGTGTTGTTGGTTCGCCGTATCAAGCCCACCCTTCAGACCTTCAGATATCTCCCAGAAACTCAGAGGACTATGCGACCAGGCAGCAAGCTCAACCTAACCTGCAGAGCCATGGTCAGCACCTGCACCCGCGGAGCCAACAGCATCTTCTACACGCTCCCCCTGTACACGGCTATGGATCCAGAAGAGCAGCTGGAGAGCTGACACAGGGAAACACTCACAGTGGAGGAGGGAACTCTTACCGTAAGGACAGTGTGGATTATTATTTTTCAGTGAGTGGACGAGAAAGAAGCAGAAGAGGCGGAGCTGCATATGGTGCAGGATTTAGATACTCAAACGTGGATGGACATGCACCTAATCAGTACCACTTATCTGGTTCAGGGTCATCTTCTGGAATGATTTCTCCCTACTCTATGGATTACGGCTCCAGCTGTGTCTCTGCAGTTGGGAGTAGTAATAGCAGTGGCCCTGGTTCCTTTTCTCCTTCCCAGCAATACAGTCTGGCTCATACTGCTTCAGTACAATCAGGTGCTCAGATGCATCAACGGCAGCACGGTCAGAAATATCCATCACATCAAGGATTGCACCAAGGTCAGCATCACCGGACCCTGCATTACACGCTTTCTGGAAACAGAATACCCCCTCAGTTTGGACACTATGCCCCACTTAATGCGACTTCAGGCTCTACTGGAATATATAACTCTCCACCGCAAAGATACGACGTAAGCAGCAGCAGCACGGATGCCAAAATGAATAACTCTCCCACTCAGTCTAATCCAAATACTCATACAAGTTCATCTGCTTCAAACAGCTATGAGAATATGGGACAAAGCTACACATCATCAGCATATTCACCGCAATCTCAGCCCCTTCACAAGCATGCCCCCCATTCCCAGCGTCCCTCTCAGCTCAGCACTGGAGCAGTTTATGACCCCTCCCTCAAAATGCAGCACCAAGGACATTTGCACACCAAACAGCCCCATTCCTCTGTGTCCTCCAGCCCTGCTCTGCCTTCACATCCCTCTCAAGACCTTGCCAAATCACCTATGCATTCCCAAAGTCAGCAGGCTCACATTCATCAAAACTTCAGTCCCATATCTAATCCCTCTCCTGCTCCATCTGGTGTACAGTCTCCAAGCTGCAGCTCCTCTTCGTCTCCACTAATGGGGAGTTCTGAAGGAAACAGTGCCAATACTTATCTGCAGCCATCATCACACCCCTCTGTTCCAAATGCTCACAGCAGCCAAAGCCATGGACATCTTCTGCAGGCCGTACCTCAGCTGAGCCCCACTCCCAATTCAAATAGCAGCAACAGTAGTTGTGGTAGCGGAATAGGAACTAAAGCGGCTGTTTTGAACCACAGTGCAGGGATCGGTCATGTTGCCATGGGTCAGAACCGAATGGGATTAGGTCTTCAGGGTGGTCCAGAGGAAGATGGCTCCCTGTACCCTCATGACAAACTCTCGCAGGATCCTGGTCTAAATAGTCTCAATGCTCTGACCTCTCAAGTGGAAAATCTACCTAATACAGTGCAGCACATGCTTCTAACAGACACTGTGCTGCCCCTGAAGAAAAGCAGAGACAGTGCACATCACCTTCAGATGCAGCAAGGGTCTCAGTCTTTATCAGGCAACCAAAACAAATCTGGTAATTCCAGTGCCAGCGGTCAGACCTTGGTGAATGAAGAGAGTTCTGAGATGCTGGAAACAAAAGGGCATCAACAAGTAGAACACAAGAGAATTAGGCAGGGAAATGGAACAAGCAACGAATCTGAGCTACAAAGCTACCCATCATCACAGAGTCGGATGCCGTCAGAACCGAGTCAACAAGGATTGGATCTCCAGGTCAACACTGGAGTCATTTCAACAGCTTCAAAACAACCATCCACTAGAGATTCTCAATCAAAGACAAAAGAAACCCTGATTGCCACCTCCTGTTCACCACCATCAGTTCATCCTTCTGCAGAACTCAGCCCAAAACAACCAGTATACCCCCCTGCCTCTCCATCTCCTATTCACTCAGCACAGCCAAACTGCGTGGTAAAAAAAGACCTTTGTGATAATGATGAAAGTGGAATAAAGGGACAGAAGATCAAAATGATAAAAGATGAAGAATGTGAGGTTGAAAATGCAGGTCCTACCTGTGATAGAGAGAATTCAGAGAACAGACGGTCAGTCCCTCCCACAAAGGATGAAACCGAGACCGATGCACAGCATTTTGAAAAACCCAGTAAAAATGTGAATTTATCAGAGCAACATAATTTTGGGGGTATTGGAGTTATTGTCTCTGCTCGATCTGAAGTGAATACTGAATCAGGCAAGCACACAGGAGCCAGATCTCCACATTATGGTGTTTCACATTTCTCAAATAAACATAGCAATCCCGAGGACCAACGTAATGTGAATGTCTTAAGAGAGACTAGAAATCACAATGGAGAAGGGGAGATGTGCATGGAAACATATGTGTCACAATATTTTTCCCCTAAACAAGAATTTGGCCAAAGCTCTCAACCTTCAATTCGGTCTCACTTAGCGTCATTTAAATACAGTAATCCCGAGGTACATTATAATGCTGCAAAGAGCAAAGGGAAGTTAGGACTAGGGAGTAGTATGGGCACAAACAGATGCCAGAATTATCAGCTGCAGGCCAGCTATGGGTCTATAGGCAGGAAGGAGATTGGTGTTTTTGCTATGGAAGGGGGGAGGGCTATCGTCTCAAGAAGTCAAGATAGCAGTTCTCAGTTTCAGCAATCATTTCCAAGTCTTTTGCAAGAAGTCCTCCAGGGTCATCACTTAGATAGACGATATGGGCGTCCTGACCAAACGTCTAGTGTTCACCAACAACCTCAAGATACATACCAGCACCGTTATCAAACTAGACTGCCTTACAGTATGATTGAAAATTTGAGTTCACATGCAATGGGCTCCCAAACACTTAAGAGTGGACTTAATATCAAGTTCAATCAACTGGCCTCTGGGAAACCACCAAATTCAAGTCAAAATCAGGGACCAGATAATGATATTGTTTTAGACCCTCCTCATCCCTCTTGGGATTCTGAAGCACATAAGCCCAATGTGACTCATGGGATCTCTTTAGAAAAAGGCAAAACCAGTCTGTCTCCCAACCAGTCCTCCCACCTGCAGCAGTCTTTAGATCTCACAACAGGAGCCCCCTCAGAGCACATTAACTTGGCTGACTATTCTTTGCAGCACAAAAAAACACCCAGATATGATACATCTTCCTCTGCTGTGGAACAATTGCTTTTACAGGAAGCTGAGCCATTGGCATGTGGTGTAGGTCCTATCAGTTACACTCAATCTCAGACATCCTCAGGACGCTGCTCAGTAATCTGTGATGTGTCCCCTTCTCGACGAACAACACCAGAAAGAGAGAGAGGACACTCTGGGACCTCAGTCATTCAGCAGCCATTTTCTGCTTCTGGATCAAATGAACAAGAATGTTGCAAGGAAGAAACAAAAGCAAAGAAAGCACAAAACTTGGAGGACTCATCAAAGTCTGAAACTGCAGGTCAGAACACCAATAGTTACTGCAGCACCCCACCCAGTAAGGAATCTAATAAGCTCCTTCATCCCCCTGTAGATGTTGCTTCCGATATAGAAAAGACCAGCAGTGCCAAAGGCAACAGAGAAGCCACTAGCAACCTGCCATATCTTTTGCAAATTTCCTCAAATCCCTTGTCCTCACCACCAAGACACCAGTCATTCTCGCAGGCTGTTGATGGTTTCAGAGCATATGGTTTCAGTGACACCATGGATGGACAAAAAATTATCTCCCATCCTACACCTCATAATCCATTCCATACAGTATCAGCGTTTTCTAAAACCACACCATCTTCTAACAAGTCACATATGTTTCCACAGAGTTTACCTCCTCATGAAAGACTTGACTGGACTCCTGACAGACAAAGGCTAAGAGGTATGGACAGGCATGTTCCTCAGAGACTTTCTGAAGAGAAGTGTAAATCCCAATCTTCAATTGATATTCTGCCTAGTCGGCATCACATATCTCCACAGCACTCTTATCCCAGTTCACACTTTGACATGAAAATGTGGGATACTTATCCTGAAAGAGAAGGGGCTGGACAATCCACTGTAGTCCCTTGTGAGCATGTTGGTTCTCAACCAGTCACAAATGCTGGCCCCAAACTGGGAGAAGAGAACATTTTAGATAAGAGTGCAGAAATCACAGCCAAATCTTTCCACTCATTGGCTCCAGTTGATGTGTTTAGCCCTGCTGGGCACACTGGTAAGACTACCCAAGGGAATCAGCAGGGGCAGAGAGTAACAAAAACTGGAACGTCGGCTGAAACCAACCCTTTAATCATGAGAAGGAGAGTTAGATCTTTTATTTCTCCTATTCCAGCTAAGAGACAGAATCAGGATGTTTCAGGTCAGCGACCAGGATCAGCTTATCACTCCCCACTATCTCAATCCCACTCTGATTCGAGACTTGCAACCAACAATTGCACTGGCAGTACTAATTCTCAGCCAAAATTGCCTTCTCCTAAAACACAGCATTCTATACACAGCACTAATTCACCTCCTCAGTCCAAAGCAAAGTTTATTTCCCCAAGAAAGGGTCATGGTTTAAAACTTGAGGCAATTGTGCGAAAAATTACTCCCAGTGTAAAAAAAAATGAATTCAACAATAGTCAAGTGGGATCTGACTTTTCAGAAGTATCTCATTACGCCTCTGACATAGCAGACCCTGAGGGTGGTACATCTTTTTCTAGTGTTTCTCAAGGAGAGGAGACCTGCTTATCTTACCTTGATGATTCTCCTACTTTAGATGATCTTATGCCATACAGAGTAGTTGAAGATGCGTTCTCCTGTGATTCTCAGACCCTCAAACCAGGTACAACAGCTTCTAGCACTAGTGCCCTCAGGAGTTTGCCAAAAGATTTTGACTTTGTTTTAGGTGCTGCTGGATCTTCAGGGTCATTGGGTGAAAGTGATAAGGATGATTTTACTTTGTTAGGACCCCTTCCACCAGCTCCGCCATTACCTTGTCCTGTACAGGGATCCCCTCCTCCATCTTCTTCTGCATTGTCTGACATACAGCAGTTCACAAACACTTATCAACAGCTGGAAACACGACGAGGTGAGCAGTCGGCTGCTAACTTACTGAGGCAGAAACTAGAAGAGACTGGCATGGGCTTTGATGATTACCCAGGTGGGGATTACTATGGGACCACCACTGGCCACAGTCAGAGCCCTGGGCACCACCTTCTGTCCAGAGCTGCTCAGCACCAGATGACTTCTCTCAGGTCAACCAGTTCAGAGCCTAAAACATCAGAAAACACTGTCCCAAAAGGTTATTTTCCATCAGGTAAGAAAAAAGGTCGCCCAGTAGGAAGTGTGAATAAGCAGAAACGTGCACAAGCACAAATTCATAATGCAGCAACAAGCATACCTGTGGACTCTCTTCCCTCACCCACAGCTGAACCTCAGTCTGTCCCAGCACCAGACACTGCAAGTGAAGTGCTCCAAGTATCAGCACCTCTGGACCAGAAACCCTGTCCATCTTTGTCACCTCCTGCTCAAACCCAGGTGGTGAAAGTGGACGTAGAGAGCGAGGAGATCCAGCCAGAGTCAGATGTGAAGCCTGCCAGACATAGACCGAAAAAGGGGAAAGAGGGCAATGAGACTCCTGGCGATCAGAGAAGGAGAAGAAGAGGGATGGCTTCCAAGGAGAAGCTGGACACCCAGGCAAGCAGCAGGGGAAATATCAGCCCATATGGAATATTATCAGATGCCAGGAGTAACTTATTTGCTCCTTACATACATGTGGAGAAAAAGATAGCAGAGATTGGGGCTGTATGTACAATCATTAACGCAGATGATGAAAAATCAAAAGGTGGAGGCAAAACTGGTCACTTAGGGGTTGATGGCCAATTAAATACTCCTCTGTCATCTCAACATGTGAGAAATGAAAATGAAAGAACAAAAGAAAACTGGGTTTCAGAGCCTGTTGATTCTGCCTTGCAGTCAGGGAAGACACTTCCTACATCTGAATATGTTCTGTCAGGGCCTGTGTTATCAGAGACTGGACATACTGGTCGCCTCCTATGCTGCCTTTGCCAGAAATGGGCCAACTACAAACATCTCGGGGATCTTTATGGTCCTTTTTACCCAGCTGAGTATGCGGCCAAGCTCCCTAAGAATCAACCTCAAGTCCGACAAACCTTGTCCAACCATGGGGCATCTACAACAGGTTTCAGTATGACATCCGTTCCAATAGAAACTACTCCCCAGGATACAAGATTTCAGGACTCTCAGAATATCAAGTCATCTACAGATAGTGATTGCACAGTAAGTCAGGCGACAAACTCAACATCTCCAGCCACCACCATTGGCACTGTCTCGCCCAGCATGGGTGAAGAAATGCCTTTCCAGAATGTTAAGATGAGCAGCTCCGCCTCAAAGGTAACGGCTCACACCTGGGATCTGGCTGGAGAACTGACAAGCGGGCTGGGCACATCAAAAGCTCAAGAACTGAATGGTGAAATTGTTTTGAAGAAGTTGCATGTCGAAAATACACAGCAAAGGCCCCAGCACAGAAAACTGACATCCCATCCACGCTTCAAACGCAGACATAAGTCCAGTGAGGATTTACCTCGAACTGTCCCCATCAACAGCAAAGCATCCCTGCCCTTCCAGCCTCCCCCACCCAGCCTGGACTCTCTGGATCCCATGGCCCAAATGGCCCAGCTCCCACTTGTGCCTCTGGACCCCGAGGAGCTGTGGGTGCATGAGGGCTGCATCGTTTGGACCAGTGGTGTGTACCTGGTCAATGGGAGACTGTATGGCCTTCAGGAGGCACTAGATGGTGCTAGAGATACAGTAAGTGGAAAGTGCTGCAGTTTGTTGGCTTGCTGTATTGTGTGAAAATATGTGACTTATGTTAAGTATACAGAAATTGTTGTTTGTTTTATTTGTAATATTTCTGACATTTGCACTCTTCAGAGCTGCTCTCATTGTGAGATGGTGGGCTCCACACTTGGCTGCTACAGTAAAGGCTGCACGCTGAGCTACCACTACCTTTGTGCCATAGAAGCAGGTGAGACGTGACACCACCTCGGCTTGCACTTGTTCTATTAAAGCAAAATCCACATGAATATTTGAGATCAAAGGAGTGGCTGACGTGCTAAATCATTTGGTTTTTAACCTCAATCTAGGTTGCTCTCTAAATGAAGACAACTTTTCTCTGAGGTGTCCAAAGCACAAGGTAAGAGAATAAAGGCCCGTTCACACCACAACTATAACGATAAAGGCACAGAGAAACGACATCGTTGGAATCACTTTCAGAACCATTTTTTTTTTCTGATGAACGATAAAAACATTGCCAACCAATCAGAATCAATCCTGCTGTAATGAGCTCGAGAATTTAAAGCAGCAGACGCGCGTCCGCTTAGAATACACACACAATATCGTTCGCTGGTGTGGACGCTAATATCGTTATCTTTATAGTTATCTTTATAGTTATCGTTCTTGGTGTGAATGGGCCTTAAGACTTCACATCTAATATGGAAATGTTAAGAGGCACCAAGATAGATATTTGGAAGAATAAGGTATATCATAGCTTCTATGAGACAGACGCAGTAGAAAAACAAGTCCAAGTACTGACACATGATCCTGATGAGAAGTTTCCATCCTCTTGGTTCTTCTGCTGGTGTGTATCTTCTTGTTTGTCTGTTTTGTGTTAGTTCTTAATGAGTCCCTGTTCGTTGTCAGCAGTCTGCCTACACACTGTTCTTCAAAAAAATCCTGCGCATTCTTTGGGTTTCCAGAATGTTCTGCACATTTGAAATCTTGCCATCAGTGACTATGATTTTGAGATTCATCTGTTCACACTGAGGGACTCAAACTATTGCAAAAGGAGCAAACATTCGCTAAAGCTAAGGAAGGGAACACATTAAATGAACTGCTTTACACTTGAGTTTAAATATGTAGAGGCCTAGGTGTGACTGTTTTACTGGTGTACTGATGTACTGGGTTGCACTTTTTTTTTTTTTTTAAACCTATTAACTAGAGTAAAACTTCTCCTATTCCAGTGCTCAAATATGTGGAAGTAAATTTTTAAAATTATTGTATGTTGATCATTTTAGTTAAATGTTAAGTTCTAACAGTCTGTGGGCACAGCAGTGTTTGCTTAGAGTCAGATTTACATGAAAGTGTGTGTTCTGTAGTTTCCTAAAACTTCATAGTTTAACCTCTTAGCCTGCACCCTGACGCTCTCGTCCTGAAAGCCTCAATCTATGTATCATTATAAAGATCTAAGCCTCAAGCATCGACAACAGATCGCTGTTTTTCAATGGAAAGCTTATAAAGACTGTATTTGCTACATTTGTGTAAGCAGTACACATACAAACATGAGCGATGAAAACGCTGTACATACCAGATCCGTCGTAATAACGAGTCATAAACACATCTGCAGCTGTAAATCCCAGTTTAGTTAGGAAGGTAAGGGTCCACTGAACGATATCTCATGGAGCACGTTTAGTGATTAACTCACGGTCGGAAACTGCGTCTTGGTAGTAAAAACACGGCACGGTTTTGCAGCGTACAGTGTCACAAACAGAATGAGATGATCCAAAAATAATTGAAGAAAGATAGGCGGAAGATAGTTTATTTGAATTCTGGCGCTCCCTCGTGACGCGCTCTGACGCACCTGTCAGCTGATGGAGGCAGAACTTACAGCGATCGCATTTTTCTTTGTTTTATTTTTCAACAGTTTTTATATATGTGAGAGTGTGTTTTATGTTGAATGTGAATGTATCTGCATGATTACCATCTGTTTGACTGCAAATCAGCCCAAATCAGCTCGCTATTACTGAATGGTCACGGCTATCAAAGTGAACGCGTCTATATGAATAGAGAGAGTGGATTATTTACTTCGGCACATTTGTGTTATTACCATCTGTATAAGTGGCCATCAGCACATCAGCACTTATTTGCATCGTAATTCATTGTAAAATATGCATCTCTAGCAATCTCAGGATGTTATGTAATTGGCAAACAAAGTTCAATCTTTGTTTTATTTTTCTTATTTTTCTTACTCAAATTATTCTTATTGTATTTTTCTAGTGCTCAAATAAATCATTTATATGATGTCTAAGTTTATGTCTAGTGTTTTATAATTGAAAAAAACTATGCAGTGGTATGTTTAATGACTAAATAGTTTGTAGAAGCCTTCAATACTATTGGGAAATATATTTTCTTATATTTGGGGGGTGGGGGGTGTAGACATAGTCTCAGAAAAATATTTGCAGGAGTCTCATTCTTCATGATATCTTATTCAGATTTGAAATAGAAACTCATGAGACATGTGGCTTTCAACCCATTACTTTTCTAGATTGCTCCAGGACTCATTTCATGTATTTTTATATCAAATAAAAAATATTTAAGTGTGGTAAAAAAAAATTCAAGGCATTTCAGTGTTTATAACTTTTAATATTTTTGAGCATTATCAAATCTGGTTGATAAAAAGGAAAGCCCAAAGGGTCTTCTTTCTAAAGACACCACAATTATGTTTGTAACACACTGAAGTAGGAAACTGTTACAATTATAAATTTGAGAGAGCACTTTCAGCTGCGAGTCCCATAATGGGGGGGGGGGGGGGCTGGCTAACAGGTTAAACTGCATAGTGTATAAAGTTCTACAGTGCTTGACATGACAGATTCTGTTATTATTGCCTCTTCCATAGGTAGGTGTTTTCTGCTAGTTGTGTGTGGTTGTGTTCACATGTGTTCTGCTTCAACAGAGCAACAGAATTGGGAAGCCTGGAGCAGCGTATCTGGAGCAGTCGGAGAGAGGATGAACATACACTCCACAGTCCCGCACAGATCAGACGTGAGTGTGCTCTTTCTGCAGGTTCTGATGCTGCTCTTTGACTTCTGTAATGACAAGCCTGTGCTTCGCTCCAGCAGAGATCACGCCTGACTGTGTGAGATCCAGCCCAAGAGGGACGCCATCATGCTTCCAGATGGAGTTTCCATGGTGACCGATGGATACATTTTGGAATGTAAAGTTCAAAGACTTTCTCTAAAGAACACTAAAACTGCTATGAAAGAGGTTTTCATTTATCACCTGTGCTGTGGGGAAAGGTGTCATCACCACAGGAGGAAAGGATCGGAGCAGAAGACCTTCCTCTGAGATGAAGAAACGCTAACTGCCTTTCGAAACACGGATTCAGTTCACAGAGATGACTTTGACTTCTGAGTCCACCGTTGTCATCTGTTACCTTTGTTCATTCCTTCTAGTACAAACTGTGTCGTGGAGCTCTGCATTGGGAACAAGAGAACTGAATGAGAGCAGGGGACCATGTGGAAAGAAAAGAGAGAGAGGCAGTGTATTTACACCAGTTATATGTAGTATTTTATCATATCTCGTATTATCCTTATTTTAAACATCACTATTGTTTTAATCAGTATTTTACACTTAGATTGAGACAGAATTCTGAGCGTTAGATGGATTGTCCGTATCACTGATCTGACGCAGGACCAGCCATTATGACATCACTGAACGCACTCGATGACATCATCATCATCATCGCGTGGAATGGAAGTCCAGTTGCCACAGAGACATTGTTGTCATGGAGATGCAGATGTATTGCCTTCGAAGGTGTGCCTGTTTGTGTGTGAATGAGGTTTGCTTGTTTGTGTCTGGTTTTGCTCCTTTGATAAGTGTTCTTATTTTCCACCTCCAAGGGTTTTGTGCTATAGATGAGGGAAAGGACAACCAAATGCACATGGCTTATTTTTGACAGGAAAAAAGCATACAGATGGACTGCATCAGGAGCTGTGCTGGGTCTGACCTGGACTCCTGTTTTCCTGGGTTTACCGTACGCTTGTGAAGGAGCTGATCTGTCCTTCTTTTGACGGGCGACAGAGACAAACATTCAGGCCTGAGTGAAAAACTCCATCGACAGAACAATCGCTGTCATTTAAAAAAAAAAAAGTCTTTTAAAGATAAAAATGCGAAGAAAAGAATCACCATATGAAAACATGTACTAGAAAACTGTCAATATGCTTCTGACTCATGAATACAGTTAAACAATGGAGAATCTCTGGTCTTTCTCATTGCGGTGTCTCTCTCTGGCTGTTCTTCTCTACTCTTACTGTGTTTGCAGTAAACGGCACACATGCTGTTCTGTGGACATATAATACCTGTGGCTCATACCTGCAAACACTGAACAATTATTATTAAAAACTTGGATACAAAAGACAAAATATGAGGTTTATCCTCAGAAAAATATGGTCATTTTACAGCTGGGGATGTTATACACCTTGGAGTTCAGAACGACATTGCTACCTAACAACATGTGTCTTATTCTAATATCAGAATTGAAGAACTGCTGATTACAAGAAGTTTTTATTATTTATAAGAGCTGAAGGAGAATCCGGGGTTGTTTTGATCACTGCCACGTCGTCTGGCTGATCTTTCTCCATTGGCAGACATTCAGAAGTAGCCGTGTGTTTTCATGTAAATATATCTGAGATGTTTTATCAGTCATTCTGTCTTAGAGGGTCTTAAACATCAAATGGTTTTCTATTTGTCTTTGGCATCACTGGTGAGCAAGACTGCCAAACTACTGCTGTCTGCATGTCTGTTAATCTGAAGTGTGTGTGTGTGTGTGTGTGTGTGTGTGTCCAGTTAATTGGTCATCATGACGTCATCTTCCTGCAGCTCTGGAGTCATTACTCACATGAACATATAGGTTCAGATGATTGGTTTAAAACAGCGTGGAAGTAGAACGAAGTGCTCACGACTGTATACAGAACTACATACTACACTGCAGGGATCTCCAAACTGGGTTCCAACCTAATGAAACACAGCTGAAGCAGCTAATTAAGCTCTTCGGAGGCATACTAGAACCTTCCCTGCAGGTGTGTTGAGCTGGACCCAGTGTGGAGACCAGTGTTGTACAGTAATGTTCACTGGTAACTGTGTGTGGACCATAGACTGTATTAAATAGTCTTAGTGTTTATACTTGACTAACTGGGGCCCAGGTCAGGAAGCAGACAGACTGGCTAAACCGACCGTCTGCTAGCTGCCTCCCGTCACAGAGGTCAGTTAATTCTCAGCACATAGAGACTTTTTCACCTAGATATCACACTATAGAGACTGTGTCTGTTCCCCGAACTAGAAAATACAAAAAACGTCTAAACCAAGTTAAGATTAACAATTTAATTGAGGTTCAACAAATAAAAAACAGAAGCAATATGGATAAACAAATGATAAAGCTTGGCTTATTGAATATCAGATCCCTTTCTACGAAAACACTTTTTGTAAATAATATGATCACTGATCATAATATAGATGTACTCTGTTTGACAGAAACCTGGCTAAAACCTGATGATTACATTATTTTAAATGAGTCCACCCCCCAAGATTACTGTTATAAACATGAGCCACGTCTAAAAGGCAAAGGTGGAGGTGTTGCTTCAATTTATAACAACGTTTTCAGGATTTCTCAGAGGGCAGGTTACAAGTATAACTCGTTTGAAGTAATGGTACTTCATATAACATTATCCAGAGAAACAAATGTTAATGATAAATCCCCTGTTATGTTTGTACTGGCTACTGTATACAGGCCACCAGGGCACCATACAGACTTTATTAAAGAGTTTGGTGATTTTACATCCGAGTTAGTTCTGGCTGCAGATAAAGTTTTAATAGTTGGTGATTTTAATATCCATGTTGATAATGACAACGATGCATTGGGATCAGCATTTATAGACATTCTGAACTCTATTGGTGTTAGACAACACGTTTCAGGACCTACTCATTGTCGAAATCATACTCTAGATTTAATACTGTCACATGGAATTGATGTTGATGGTGTTGAAATTATTCAGCCAAGTGATGATATCTCAGATCATTATTTAGTTCTGTGCAAAATTCATATAGCCAAAATTGTAAATTCTACTTCTTGTTACAAGTATGGAAGAACCATCACTTCTAACACAAAAGACTGCTTTTTAAGTTATCTTCCTGATTTATCCAAATTCCTTAGCATATCCAAAACCTCAGAACAACTTGATGATGTAACAGAAACTATGGACTCTCTCTTTTCTAGCACTTTAAATATAGTTGCTCCTTTACGCTTAAGGAAGGTTAAGGAAAACAGTTTGACACCATGGTATAATGAGCATACTCGCACCCTAAAGAGAGCAGCCCGAAAAATGGACAAGGCTGGAGGAAAACAAAACTAGAGGTATTTCGTATTGCTTGGCGGGAAAGTCAAATCAAGTCAAGTCACCTTTATTTATATAGCGCTTTAAACAAAATACATTGCGTCAAAGCAACTGAACAACATTCATTAGGAAAACAGTGTCAATAATGCAAAAATGATAGTTAAAGGCAGTTCATCATTGAATTCAGTGATGTCATCTCTGTTCAATTAAATAGTGTCTGTGCATTTATTTGCAATCAAGTCAACGATATCGCTGTAGATGAAGTGTCCCCAACTAAGCAAGCCAGAGGCGACAGCGGCAAGGAACCGAAACTCCATCGGTGACAGAATGGAGAAAAAAACCTTGGGAGAAACCAGGCTCAGTTGGGGGGCCAGTTCTCCTCTGACCAGGCGAAACCAGTAGTTCAATTCCAGGCTGCAGCAAAGTCAGATTGTGCAGAAGAATCATCTGTTTCCTGTGGGCTTGTCCTGGTGCTCCTCTGAGACAAGGTCTTTACAGGGGATCTGTATCTGGGGCTCTAGTTGTCCTGGTCTCCGCTGTCTTTCAGGGATGTAGAGGTCCTTTCTAGGTGCTGATCCACCATCTGGTCTGGATACGTACTGGATCCGGGTGACTGCAGTGACCCTCTGATCTGGACACAGACTGGATCTGGTGGCTACGTTGACCTCGGAACAAGAGAGAAACAGACAAATATTAGCGTAGATGCCATTCTTTTAATGATGTAGCAAGTACATAGGGTGTTATGGGAAGTGTTTCCGGTTCCGGTTTACCTAATTAATGCAGCCTAAAAATCCTTTAACGGATTTGGATAATAAAAGCATATTAGTATGTTATGTGTATGCCAGGTTAAAGAGATGGGTCTTTAATCTAGATTTAAACTGCAAGAGTGTGTCTGCCTCCCGAACAATGTTAGGTAGGTTATTCCAGAGTTTGGGCGCCAAATAGGAAAAGGATCTGCCGCCCGCAGTTGATTTTGATATTCTAGGTATTATCAAATTGCCTGAGTTTTGAGAACGTAGCGGACGTAGAGGATTATAATGTAAAAGGAGCTCATTCAAATACTGAGGTGCTAAACCATTCAGGGCTTTATAAGTAATAAGCAATATTTTAAAATCTATACGATGCTTGATAGGGAGCCAGTGCAGTGTTGACAGGACCGGGCTAATATGGTCATACTTCCTGGTTCTAGTAAGAACTCTTGCTGCTGCATTTTGGACTAGCTGTAGTTTGTTTACTAAGCGTGCAGAACAACCACTCAATAAAGCATTACAATAAACTAGGAATATAGGTTTGTTTGAACTCAGAGGGAGTGTCAGCCACATTAAACAAGTTAACAGCTTAAGTCATTTGTGGATTAATGCGTATTAGAGACGCGAACCGTTTAAAACGATTCAGTTTGATTTGGTGAACTGGTTCAAGAAGATCCGGTTACATCGAATGATTCGTTCCTGAACCGGATATCACAAACTGCTTTGTTTTGAACTCTCTCTCACAACAGACACGGAAGAGAAGACAATGCTGAATAAAGTCGTCGTTTTTGCTATTTTTGGACCAAAATGTATTTTCGATGCTTCTAAATATTCTAACTGACCCTCTGATGTCACATGGACTACTTTGATGATGTTTTTCTTACCTTTCTGGACATGGACAGTAGACCGTACACACAGCTTCAATGGAGGGACTGAGAGCTCTCGGACTAAATCTAAAATATCTTAAACTGTGTTCAGAAGATGAACGGAGGTCTCACGGGTTTGGAACGACATGAGGGTGAGTTATTAATGACATAATTATGATTATTGATGTGAAAGAGGTGTATAAAAGATGTGTCAAAGTTTTCCATGATTTTATGTATTGTTATAGAGTAAGACCATAATTTCATGTATTATTTAATTAATGATTTTCAAGTCTTTTAATGAGGATTTTTCTATGCAAATGTATGTAAGGGTAAATATGTAAGAAGGGCTTTTGAGTGTCAATTGTTTAATTTTGTTTTGGGCCAATCAAAAATGGCTATTTATGTGAGTAGGAAGAATAAGATTTAAAAAAAAAATGTGAACAATATATATTGATGGTGCCAATTTAATTAAATCATGAATAATTATAGATTTATTTATTTTTTCAAAGCGATGAATGATTTGTCATCATTTGAAATATAATGGTGCAGTAGAAATGTATTATGCTCGGTATGAATGAATGATGCATTTACAGTGCATTATTGTGTATTGTACACCCAAAGCACTTCACACCAAAGTACAATCATGTGTGTGTGGGGGGGGGGGGGTCTCTCCTCAAACCACCATCAGTGTGCAGCATCCCCCTGGAGGATGTGACGGCACCCACAGGACAACAGCTCCAGTGCCCTCCCCACACACCAGATACAGATGGAGAGGAGAGAGAGATAGTGGATGAGGACAGATGTTATTTTCACAACTTTTTTGCAGTAAAGAAGCATTTTGTAAAGTGTATATGTATTGTTTTGTGAGGTTTTTGAGAAATGTAATATGATTTGTCTTTGTAATAAAATCTATTTTCCAAATTAAAAAAAAATTCTCAGTCTCTCTCTCTCTCTCTCTCTCTCTCTCACACACACACACACACACACAAACTGACCTTTGTTCACACACACACACACACACACACACACACACTCTCTCTCTCACACACACACACACACCCACTCTCTCAAATTCAAAATTCAAATGAGCTTTATTAGCATGACTGTGAAACACAATGTTGCCAAAGCATCAACATATTATATATAAATAATAAAACAAACAAACAAAACATATATGTACAGATCATGTCATAAATAAACACAATTTATCCTAATAAATGAATAAATCCAGTCGGTCTCTCTAGAGAATTAGCTGACTCTGGCGTTGTGAATAGCTAACACATATTTAGCCGCTAGTGCAGCTGTACTATCATCTTCTCCCAGTAAGAAGAACATTTTGTCAGTGTCGCTCAGTTCAGAGAATGATGGAATTAAGATTTCAAACCTGGGCAGAAAGGTTTCTCTTATACTGGTGTATTTAGAGCAGAAGAGCAGAAAGTGTTCCTCATCCTCGATGTGCTGTAGGTCACAGTGTCTACAGATCCTCTGCTCTCTCTCTGTCTTCCTCTCTCTATCTCTAGATCATGGTCACTTAATCTGTATTTGGAGAGGATTTGTCTTTCTTTAAAATGTTTAATAAATAGATAACTGGCCAATTTAGTGGTTCTATTGAGGGCCGAGTAACATTGCAGTTTATTCTGGAGGGCAAAATGTGCTTTTAGTGCTTGATCATGATTGACTTTTAGATGTTTGTGGATATGGTTAATAAAAGGTTTGGGGTTGATGGACGAGTTGAAGAGCGAGTGAGTTCAGAGGATGAGGTTCTGCTGAGCTTTCATTGGCGAGGAGGGCTTTATATTGCACTGACTCTGGGTCAGACTGATGGAGGTGATGCCAGAACTGAACACATCTCTTCTGGATCTCCATGTTCAGCGGGTACAGGCCCAGCTCAGCCCTGCAGGCCGCAGTGGACGTGTTTCTGTCAACCCCCAGAATATTTTTGCCAATTTCCAATTGTAATTTTTCTACTGATGTTTTATCCCAATTTTTAAAATTTAGTACTGGTCCCCAAATTTCACATCCATATAAAAGAATTGGTTTTATTATTGAATTATATAATTTTATCCAGGTTTTAATGGGTAATTTTAAGTGTCCACATCGTGACTTTATAGCATAGAAAGCCCTCCGAGCCTTTTCAGCGAGTGTTTTCACAGCCAGACCGAAGCGTCCCGGAGCGCTGATGTCGATGCCCAGATAGCTGTAGCTAGAGCTGTGCTGCAGGACCTGGTCTTTATACAGGAACTGGTGTTTGTGTCCCTGAGATCTGGCTTTCTTCTGGAACACCATGACTCTGGTTTTGTCCAGATTGACGGTCAGGGCCCAGTCGTGACAGGCTCTGCTGAAGGCCCTCAGGTGTGCGGGACAGCAGGGCCAGGTCATCTGACCTCTGACCCCTGTAGAGTGAGGCCGGGCGCAGTAGAGCTCTCCAGCGCTGACGCCAGGTCATTGATGTAGATGTTGAATAGAGTTGGGCTCAGACTGAGACCGGCACATTCATCATCAAACCAGACACCCTTTCTCTTTCTCTGTGCATTGGTTCTATGTTTGGTTTGCTGTTTAATATTAGATAGAGTTATCAATGTTACGAATATGTTATTTAAGTTTTTTGTTGCTAAATTTATTCCATTAATATCTAAGGTGAAATCAGTGGACATAAAGTCATCTAGCATTTTTAATATAGTCGGATTGTTCATATTTTCTTTGAATTGTTCTGAGTTGGATTGATTCCACTTGAGTTTCTGTTTCAGAGGAAACAGTTTTTCAGCTTCAGGTGGAGCAGTTTTGGTTATTTGACATGGGGCTTTCAGATAAAGCACAGTTTGGCAGTGATCGGACATCGGGAGCTGAGGTCTGACTGTGAAGGCATTGATAAAACTTTGATCAATATCTGTTATTGAATAATCAACCACACTGGCTCCTAATCTGGAGCAGTAAGTGAATCTACCTAATGTATCTCCACGAGTTCTGCCGTTAATGATGTATAATCCTAAACCTTTACAGAGTTTCAACATTTGTTTTCCACTAATGTTCACTGAAGTATCATAGCTGTTTCTCGGTGTGATATTAGATGAGGGATGAAACGTGGTGTCATTGGGGATGTGGTCATTATCTACAATATTTACATAATCAATTTCTCGCCCTGTTCTGGCGTTTAAGTCTCCACAGATGAGGATGTTTCCTCTGGACTGAAAGTGTAAGATGTCAGTCTGTAATGTTGGGAAGCTTTGCTCTTCGTAATAGGGAGAGTCATGAGGTGGAATATAGATTGCACAGAGATAAAGATTAGACTGATATATGACGGTTTTCACTTCAAGCCAAATGGATGATTTTCCACTTTTAGCAACTTTAATCGAATGTTTTAAATTGTCTTTGTGCCATATGAGTATTCCACCTGAGTCTCGGCCACATTTAATTTTAGAATTTTTTGATGAAGGAACCATAATTTCCTTGTATCCTATTGGACAATGTAAGGTCTCATTACTACGACACCACGTCTCATGAAAGATACAGATGTCCATGTCTGTTAGACTGCTGAGTAAGTCTTGGTCTGCAGTCTTATTACCAAAAGTAGAAGAGTGCAGACCTTGTATATTTCAACAACTGATTTTAAATGATTTCATGAATAGGTGTGTGTGTGTGTGTTATGCAGGTTATGTCCTCAGCCTGGAGCAGATGACGTTCAGCAGATGTCGGATCTGGTTGAGTTCAGCGGCTGCAGGGTTCTGTGGTTGTTGAGCGGCCGCTGCGTAGCTCTTGTGTTGGGATGGAGGTCCGGTGGTCCGTCTGGGCTCTGCTGGGGGACGAGGGCATCTCTGTATTGTGTAGCTCTTGTGTTGGGGTGGAGGTCCGGTGGTCCGTGTGGGCTCTGCTGGAGGACGAGGGCTTCTCTGTGTTGTGTAGCTCTTGTATTGGGGTGGAGGTCCGGTGGTCCGTCTGGGCTCTGCTGGAGGACGAGGGCTTCTCTGTATTGTGTAGCTCTTGTGTTGGGGTGGAGGTCCGGTGGTCCATGTGGGCTCTGCTGGAGGACGAGGGCTTCTCTGTGTTGTGTAGCTCTTGTGTTGGGATGGAGGTCCGGTGGTCCGTCTGGGCTCTGCTGGAGGACGAGGGCTTCTCTGTGTTGTGTAGCTCTTGTGTTGGGATGGAGGTCCGGTGGTCCGTGTGGGCTCTGCTGGAGGACGAGGGCTTCTCTGTGTTGTGTAGCTCTTGTGTTGGGATGGAGGTCCGGTGGTCCGTGTGGGCTCTGCTGGAGGACGAGGGCTTCTCTGTGTTGTGTAGCTCTTGTGTTGGGATTGAGGTCCGGTGGTCCGTGTGGGCTCTGCTGGAGGACGAGGGCTTCTCTGTGTTGTGTAGCTCTTGTGTTGGGATGGAGGTCCGGTGGTCCGTGTGGGCTCTGCTGGAGGACGAGGGCTTCTCTGTGTTGTGTAGCTCTTGTGTTGGGATGGAGGTCCGGTGGTCCGTGTGAACTCTGCTGGAGGACGAGGGCTTCTCTGTGTTGTGTAGCTCTTGTGATGGGGTGGAGGTCCGGTGGTCCGTCTGGGCTCTGCTGAAGGACGAGGGCTTCTCTGTGTTGTGTAGCTCTTGTGTTGGGATGGAGGTCCGGTGGTCCGTCTGGGCTCTGCTGGAGGACGAGGGCTTCTCTGTGTTGTGTAGCTCTTGTGTTGGGGTGGAGGTCCGGTCGTCCGTCTGGGCTCTGCTGGAGGACGAGGGCTTCTCTGTGTTGTGTAGCTCTTGTGTTGGGGTGGAGGTCCGGTGGTCCGTCTGGGCTCTGCTGGAGGACGAGGGCTTCTCTGTGTTGTGTAGCTCTTGTGTTGGGGTGGAGGTCCGGTGGTCCGTCTGGGCTCTGCTGGAGGACGAGGGCTTCTCTGTGTTGTGTAGCTCTTGTGTTGGGGTGGAGGTCCGGTGGTCCGTGTGGGCTCTGCTGGAGGACGAGGGCTTCTCTGTGTTGTGTAGCTCTTGTGTTGGGGTGGAGGTCCGGTGGTTCGTGTGGGCTCTGCTGTAGGACGAGGGCTTCTCTGTGTTGTGTAGCTCTTGTGTTGGGATGGAGGTCCGGTGGTCCGTCTGGGCTCTGCTGGAGGACGAGGGCTTCTCTGTATTGTGTAGCTCTTGTGTTGGGGTGGAGGTCCGGTGGTCCGTGTGGGCTCTGCTGGAGGACGAGGGCTTCTCTGTGTTGTGTAGCTCTTGTGATGGGGTGGAGGTCCGGTGGTCCGTCTGGGCTCTGCTGGAGGACGAGGGCTTCTCTGTGTTGTGTAGCTCTTGTGTTGGGATGGAGGTCCGGTGGTCCGTGTGGGCTCTGCTGGAGGACGAGGGCTTCTCTGTGTTGTGTAGCTCTTGTGTTGGGATGGAGGTCCGGTGGTCCGTGTGGGCTCTGCTGGAGGACGAGGGCTTCTCTGTGTTGTGTAGCTCTTGTGTTGGGATGGAGGTCCGGTGGTCCGTGTGGGCTCTGCTGGAGGACGAGGGCTTCTCTGTGTTGTGTAGCTCTTGTGTTGGGGTGGAGGTCCGGTGGTCCGTGTGGGCTCTGCTGGAGGACGAGGGCTTCTCTGTGTTGTGTAGCTCTTGTGTTGGGGTGGAGGTCCGGTGGTCCGTGTGAACTCTGCTGGAGGACGAGGGCTTCTCTGTGTTGTGTAGCTCTTGTGATGGGGTGGAGGTCCGGTGGTCCGTCTGGGCTCTGCTGAAGGACGAGGGCTTCTCTGTGTTGTGTAGCTCTTGTGTTGGGATGGAGGTCCGGTGGTCCGTCTGGGCTCTGCTGGAGGACGAGGGCTTCTCTGTGTTGTGTAGCTCTTGTGTTGGGGTGGAGGTCCGGTGGTCCATGTGGGCTCTGCTGGAGGACGAGGGCTTCTCTGTGTTGTGTAGCTCTTGTGTTGGGGTGGAGGTCCGGTGGTCCGTCTGGGCTCTGCTGGAGGACGAGGGCTTCTCTGTGTTGTGTAGCTCTTGTGTTGGGGTGGAGGTCCGGTGGTCCGTCTGGGCTCTGCTGGAGGACGAGGGCTTCTCTGTGTTGTGTAGCTCTTGTGTTGGGGTGGAGGTCCGGTGGTCCGTGTGGGCTCTGCTGGAGGACGAGGGCTTCTCTGTGTTGTGTAGCTCTTGTGTTGGGATGGAGGTCCGGTGGTCCGTCTGGGCTCTGCTGGAGGACGAGGGCTTCTCTGTGTTGTGTAGCTCTTGTGTTGGGGTGGAGGTCCGGTGGTCCGTCTGGGCTCTGCTGGAGGACGAGGGCTTCTCTGTGTTGTGTAGCTCTTGTGTTGGGGTGGAGGTCCGGTGGTCCGTCTGGGCTCTGCTGGAGGACGAGGGCTTCTCTGTGTTGTGTAGCTCTTGTGTTGGGATGGAGGTCCGGTGGTCCGCCTGGGCTCTGCTGGAGGACGAGGGCTTCTCTGTGTTGTGTAGCTCTTGTGTTGGGGTGGAGGTCCGGTGGTCCGTCTGGGCTCTGCTGGAGGACGAGGGCTTCTCTGTGTTGTGTAGCTCTTGTGTTGGGATGGAGGTCCGGTGGTCCGTCTGGGCTCTGCTGGAGGACGAGGGCTTCTCTGTGTTGTGTAGCTCTTGTGTTGGGATGGAGGTCCGGTGGTCCGGAGGTCCGTGTGGGCTCTGCTGGAGGACGAGGGCTTCTCTGTGTTGTGTAGCTCTTGTGTTGGGGTGGAGGTCCGGTGGTCCATGTGGGCTCTGCTGGAGGACGAGGGCTTCTCTGTGTTGTGTAGCTCTTGTGTTGGGGTGGAGGTCCGGTGGTCCGTCTGGGCTCTGCTGGAGGACGAGGGCTTCTCTGTGTTGTGTAGCTCTTGTGTTGGGGTGGAGGTCCGGTGGTCCGTCTGGGCTCTGCTGGAGGACGAGGGCTTCTCTGTGTTGTGTAGCTCTTGTGTTGGGGTGGAGGTCCGGTGGTCCGTCTGGGCTCTGCTGGAGGACGAGGGCTTCTCTGTGTTGTGTAGCTCTTGTGTTGGGATGGAGGTCCGGTGGTCCGCCTGGGCTCTGCTGGAGGACGAGGGCTTCTCTGTGTTGTGTAGCTCTTGTGTTGGGGTGGAGGTCCGGTGGTCCGTCTGGGCTCTGCTGGAGGACGAGGGCTTCTCTGTGTTGTGTAGCTCTTGTGTTGGGATGGAGGTCCGGTGGTCCGTCTGGGCTCTGCTGGAGGACGAGGGCTTCTCTGTGTTGTGTAGCTCTTGTGTTGGGATGGAGGTCCGGTGGTCCGTGTGGGCTCTGCTGGAGGACGAGGGCTTCTCTGTGTTGTGTAGCTCTTGTGTTGGGATGGAGGTCCGGTGGTCCATCTGGGCTCTGCTGGAGGACGAGGGCTTCTCTTTGTTGTGTAGCTCTTGTGTTGGGATGGAGGTCCGGTGGTCCGTCTGGGCTCTGCTGGAGGACGAGGGCTTCTCTGTGTTGTGTAGCTCTTGTGTTGGGATGGAGGTCCGGTGTTCCGTCTGGGCTCTGCTGGAGGACGAGGGCTTCTCTGTGTTGTGTAGCTCTTGTGTTGGGATGGAGGTCCGGTGGTCCGTCTGGGCTCTGCTGGAGGACGAGGGCTTCTCTGTGTTGTGTAGCTCTTGTGATGGGGTGGAGGTCCGGTGGTCCGTCTGGGCTCTGCTGGAGGACGAGGGCTTCTCTGTGTTGTGTAGCTCTTGTGTTGGGGTGGAGCTCCGGTAGTCCGTGTGGGCTCTGCTGGAGGACGAGGGCTTTGCCTGTTATCGGAGTTTCTGTTGTTTCTTGCTGTGTTTCCAAGGGCTGTGCTTTTCAGCACTCTGGCGAAGACTTTCACTCCTTGCTTATTGAGATGTATGTGGTAGGGATGGGCGTTTTCCACAAATATCACATTCGAATATTTGAGCTCACAAAAAACGAATATTCAAATATTTGTTTATTTAAATTAAGTTTAATGAGTCAGACGTTATTTTTCAGCAACATTTGTTTTCGTCATTTTGAACAAGCTTACAATAAGCTTGAACATTACACATCGTGTTTTGTATCTGAAAACCTTTAACAATGCGTGCAAACAAACAAAAGTACAGATTAAAAGAAATCTTTTTTGCTTTTTTTTCTATTGTTTCAAATGTTCTTTTTAAGAAATACGGGCATGTAAACATGATTGGGGGAAAGTCGGCTCCTTAGTCTGTTAACAATAAGGCCGGCCGCGGAGAAAACACGCTCTGACGGCACAGACGTTGGCGAGACTCACAAATAACGGTGTGCTAAGCGAATAAGTTTTGTGAAGCGCTTCGTGTTTTTGTTTCACCACTGAATGGGATCCTCATCTGGTGGAATACATGGCTCCAGCAAGAACTGTTCCCACTCGTCTTGGCTGGACTCTCTGTAATCATCGCTGGAGAACTGGTTCAGCCTTTTCCGACGAGTGGGCATTGCATCTTCTTCATCGTGGCGACTGCATCCGCACCACTCGCATCAAGGAAAATGTTCTGATAATGTTCAAAAAAGTGTTTTTTTCTTACTTCTCTCATGTTTTCATCGAGAAACCTGAGATGTTTGTGCCGAGGGTCTAGGGCAGACGCGAGAAGAGGAGTTTTCACTGCATTCTCCAAGTTAGCTGTGTTTATTCGTTGCTTGAGAGATGCTGCAACAATGTTCTTGGATCACTTTCTGTGATTCTCCATGGCATATTTGAAGTACTAGAAGACCGCAGTTCTTTTAGGGGGCGTTCACATATCGCGTCTTTTGCATGCTCAATTTCGTTATTTCCAATGTAGGCGCGCGGTATGCGCGCTCATAATGGAAGCGACGCGGTCGCGATGCGCACGCGGTGCGACGTGGTCCCGTTTTTTACAGGCGCGTCCGCATTGTATCGAGTTAAAAACATCTCAACTTTCAGAATGCAGCAAGCGCACCGCAGGTCATGTGACAAGAACTAAACATTCAGCTTCATCCTTTCCCGTAACAACGTTGAAAGCTCAGCCGAGATGAAGGAACAGCTGATCATAGCTGTATATGGATTGCCATTTTGAAATAAATTTAGTAGCAGAGCTACTGAAAGCGATTTTTTTTTGTGCTGCAAATCCATTTATCCTTTGCTGAAATTTCCGCGTCTTCATGGAGAGAACGCGTCGCCTCTGGAGCGCTTCTGCCCGAGCGCTTTGGAAAGAAGGAGAAAGCGGAGCGCATAGCCTTTCCACGCGTTATTAGGCACGATATGTTAATGGCCCCTTAATCATTCATTAATTATTTTTTGCTTGCATACACCTTCAAATATGCCGTGGAGAATCACAGAAAGTGACCAAATTAGGTTTTATTGTGAACTTTTTTTTTTTTTTTTTGCGAAATTCAAATATCATTTTTATTTATCGAATAATTAGAGCAGAACAAATATTCGAATTTTCGACTGTCCGTGCACATCCCTAGTATGTGGTCATACATATGATGAGGCTGTATGTCTTTGTGATGGGCGAGATGAACATTAGGAATGAGTGCGCAGCTTCTGGAGAGTTCCACATTATTCCCGTGGATGACGTGGAAAGGCACATCGGTGCGTGGTAGCAGTGTGGACAGAGTTACTCTAGCCTCTGGGAAGCGTTGTGTGGCTCTGATCGCCATCTCTCTCATCATAGGAGCCACACGGCCCTTCATGGCCCTTAAATCATTCGTCCCTGTGTGGATTACGATGTTCTTGTAGTTTTCATGTTTACTCTCAGACAGGATCTGAAAAGCACTTCTTGTGTTTGGGCACCAGATTTTCTTGGCTCTCATGTTCGGTAGCAGAAGTCTCTCATTGACATATTTCCCGTTAGAGTCCGTCAGGATAAGAGCATGTGTTTCTCCCGGGTCCTGTGCAGAGGAGCTGTGGATCTGGGGTGCAGGATCAGTCGAGTAGTGAGGCTCTTCTTCCACGGGCTGCTGTTCAGGTTGAGGGTTTTCCATGAGCATCTCTGGACGAGTCAAGGGTTTGGCAGAAGACTCTTTAGGGGCTGAAACAGAGTTGAGTCTTTCTTTCAGATCTGTGATGAGTTCATCTTTGGTGTGGAGTACTGACTTCAAGGCCGATAACTCCTCCTGCATTTCTTTTCTAACTTCC
>NC_081763.1:36111943-36144443 GCF_963082965.1 Carassius carassius
TCACTCAATAATTCTAATGTCTTCATTTTGAAGGTTTTGAGACCAGATTTGGCTGAAATGTTGATGATTCACTTACGGTAACACCAAGAACATGAATTAAGCACATTGTGTTTTTGTCATACTGTGAAGGTTCTTCTTAAAGCCAGGCAGGTATTAGTGTTTTTTTGTGGTTGAAAAGCTCTATTGTACATCCAGGCATGTGTTTAGAGGTTTGTGCCTTCAGTCAGTAACAGAGCATGTTTGACACTCCTCCAGCCGACGTCGATTCTCTTTAGATGAGATTAATTACGGTGATGTGTCAGATCTGCTCCGTATGAGTTTGTGTGACAGATTGAGAGAGATTCTCTAAAGAGGATTAGTTCAGCTGTGGCGTTTTCATACAGATCGAGAATGAAGCTGCAGGACATGCATATTAAATATTATAATAATGGATAGAGTTAGAATTCTGAGAGGAAATATTCTGTGATATACAGCATGTTTAGGTTTTTAATCGCTTTAAAGCAGGAACTTGATGACACTGAAAGGTTTATGGTTTTGCTCTATTTCTATGTGACTAATATGTGATCAAATGTAAGTGAATGAGAAACAGACGATTCAGATTCTGCTTTAGATCATGATTATCAGGTTTAGTCCATGTCGCTTCACTTCTCACCTGGATGTGTTTACTGCAGTTGAATGGTGTTGATGTCTGTCTGTTTCAGAGGAGAAGTGCCGCAGCTTCATGGCTCTCACACCTGCATCAGAGAAAGGCAATGACACACACACACACAGAAACACGATGGCTCTGAATCTCTGTTGAAGTGCTTGTGTGTATGAATCTCAACATGTGTGTGTGTGCAGGGATCGTGTGGCTGTACGTGGGGATGGAGCTGCTGTACATCGCTCTGTTGTGTGTCAGTTCTCTGCTCTTGCTGATGCAGTTGTGTTTGTCATCCTGGTTTCCTCCGCAGCAGCGCTGGGGTCAGTTACTGAACGCCTTCGCCGCCATCTGCACTGTTCTGGGAGGTACAGCACACACACACACACACACACACACACACACACACACACACACACACACACACACACACACACATACACACTCTCTCTCTCTCTCTCTCTCTCTCTCTCTCTCTCTCTCTCTCCCGCTCTCTCCCTCTCTCAATTCAATTCAATTTTTCAATTCAAATGAGCTTTATTAGCATGACTGTGAAACACAATGTTGCCAAAGCATCAACATATTATATATAAGTAATAAAACAAACAAACAAAACATATATGTACAGATCATGTCATATGTAGCATAGTAAATATAAATAAATAGATAAATCCAGTCGGTCTCTCTAGAGAATTAGCTGACTCTGGCGTTGTGAATAGCTAACACATATTTAGCCGCTAGTGCAGCTGTACTATCATCTTCTCCCAGTAAGAAGAACATTTTGTCAGTGTCGCTCAGTTCAGAGAATGATGGAATTAAGATTTCAAACCTGGGCAGAAAGGTTTCTCTTATACTGGTGTATTTAGAGCAGAAGAGCAGAAAGTGTTCCTCATCCTCGATGTGCTGTAGGTCACAGTGTCTACAGATCCTCTGCTCTCTCTCTGTCTTCCTCTCTCTATCTCTAGATCATGCTCACTTAATCTGTATTTGGAGAGGATTTGTCTTTCTTTAAAATGTTTAATAAATAGATAACTGGCCAATTTAGTGGTTCTATTGAGGGCCGAGTAACATTGCAGTTTATTCTGGAGGGCAAAATGTGCTTTTAGTGCTTGATCATGAGTGACTTTTAGATGTTTGTGGATATGGTTAATAAAAGGTTTGGGGTTGATGGACGAGTTGAAGAGCGAGTGAGTTCAGAGGATGAGGTTCTGCTGAGCTTTCATTGGCGAGGAGGGCTTTATATTGCACTGACTCTGGGTCAGACTGATGGAGGTGATGCCAGAACTGAACACATCTCTTCTGGATCTCCATGTTCAGCGGGTACAGGCCCAGCTCAGCCCTGCAGGCCGCAGTGGACGTGTTTCTGTCAACCCCCAGAATATTTTTGCCAATTTCCAATTGTAATTTTTCTACTGATGTTTTATCCCAATTTTTAAAATTTAGTACTGGTCCCCAAATTTCACATCCATATAAAAGAATTGGTTTTATTATTGAATTATATAATTTTATCCAGGTTTTAATGGGTAATTTTAAGTGTCCACATCGTGACTTTATAGCATAGAAAGCCCTCCGAGCCTTTTCAGCGAGTGTTTTCACAGCCAGACCGAAGCGTCCCGAAGCGCTGATGTCGATGCCCAGATAGCTGTAGCTAGAGCTGTGCTGCAGGACCTGGCCTTTATACAGGAACTGCTGTTTGTGTCCCTGAGATCTGGCTTTCTTCTATTGTTCCAGCAGGGACAGGCTCTGCTGAAGGCCCTCAGGTGTGCAGGACAGCAGGACCAGGTCATCCGCATACAGCAGACATCTGACCTCTGACCCCTGTAGAGTGAGGCCGGGCACAGTAGAGCTCTCCAGCGCTGACGCCAGGTCATTGATGTAGATGTTGAATAGAGTTGGGCTCAGACTGCAGCCCTGCCTCACTCCACGGCCCTGCTGGAAGAACGCGGTTCTGCGGTTACCCATCTTCACCGCACTTTTGCTGTTGGTGTACAGAGATTTAATAATGTCAAATGTTTTTCCGCCAATGCCAATTTGTAGGATTTTGTACAGTAGACCATCATGCCAAATTGAATCAAATGCTTTTTTAAAGTCTACAAAACATGCAAATATTTTCCTTTGTTTGTGGTTGATGTTCTTGTTGATTAGAGTGTGGAGAGAGTAGATGTGGTCGGATGTGCGATGTTTTGGTAAAAAGCCAATCTGTGCTTTATTTAAGATGTTGTGTGCTGAGATGTGTGAGACGATGCGTGTGTGTATGATACTGCAGAACAGTTTCCCCAACACACTGCCCACACTTATCCCGCGGTAGTTATTGGGGTCGAATCGATCGCCGCTCTTAAATATGGGGGTGATGAGTCCCTCAGACCAGATCTCAGGGAAGTGTCCGGACCAGAACACCAGATTAAATCATTTGCCTATTGTTTGAATCTTGCTGGGACTGCTGAGTTTAAGCATTTCATTATTAATGTGATCTTGTCCACATGCTTTCTTTAATTTAAGATTTTTAATATGTTCTAATATTTCAGATATTGTTATTGATTTATCTAATGGATTTTGATAATTCTTAATAGTTTTTTCCATGTCTTCTAGTGTTTTCTTTATTTTACTCTGAGGTTGGTTGAGGTCGGTCGGTTCAATTTTTTGATACAGATTTTCAAAGTAAGATTTCCAAATTGTGCCATTCTGGAGTGATATCTCTAATTTGGGTTTTTGGAGTTTTTTATATAGGTTCCAGAAAGTGTTTTGATCTATTGAATCGTCAATTTCTTCAATTTTAGTTTGAAAATATTTTTCTCTTTTTTTCCACAGCAGTGTTTTGTACTTTTGCAGACAGTCTGAGTAAGAAAGCCGTAATGTCTGGCTGGACGGATCTTTGTGCTTTTTGTTGGAAAGTCTCCTGAGTTCTTTTCTGAGACCGGCACATTCATCATCAAACCAGACATCCTTTCTCTTTCTCTGTGCATTGGTTCTATGTTTGGTTTGCTGTTTAATATTAGATAGAGTTATCAATGTTACGAATATGTTATTTAAGTTTTTTGTTGCTAAATTTATTCCATTAATATCTAAAGTGAAATCAGTGGACATAAAGTCATCTAGCATTTTTAATATAGTCGGATTGTTCATATTTTCTTTGAATTGTTCTGAGTTGGATTGATTCCACTTGAGTTTCTGTTTCAGAGGAAACAGTTTTTCAGCTTCAGGTGGAGCAGTTTTGGTTATTTGACATGGGGCTTTCAGATAAAGCACAGTTTGGCAGTGATCGGACATCGGGAGCTGAGGTCTGACTGTGAAGGCATTGATAAAACTTTGATCAATATCTGTTATTGAATAATCAACCACACTGGCTCCTAATCTGGAGCAGTAAGTGAATCTACCTAATGTATCTCCACGAGTTCTGCCGTTAATGATGTATAATCCTAAACCTTTACAGAGTTTCAACATTTGTTTTCCACTAATGTTCACTGAAGTATCATAGCTGTTTCTCGGTGTGATATTAGATGAGGGATGAAACGTGGTGTCATTGGGGATGTGGTCATTATCTACAATATTTACATAATCAATTTCTCGCCCTGTTCTGGCGTTTAAGTCTCCGCAGATGAGGATGTTTCCTCTGGACTGAAAGTGTAAGATGTCAGTCTGTAATGTTGGGAAGCTTTGCTCTTCGTAATAGGGAGAGTCATGAGGTGGAATATAGATTGCACAGAGATAAAGATTAGACTGATATATGACGGATTTCACTTCAAGCCAAATGGATGATTTTCCACTTTTAGCAACTTTAATCGAATGCTTTAAATCGTCTTTGTGCCATATGAGTATTCCACCTGAGTCTCGGCCACATTTAATTTTAGAATTTTTTGATGAAGGAACCATAATTTCCTTGTATCCTATTGGACAATGTAAGGTCTCATTACTACGACACCACGTCTCATGAAAGATACAGATGTCCATGTCTGTTAGACTGCTGAGTAAGTCTTGGTCTGCAGTCTTATTACCAAAAGTAGAAGAGTGCAGACCTTGTATATTTCAACAACTGATTTTAAATGATTTCATGAATAGGTGTGTGTGTGTGTGTTATGCAGGTTATGTCCTCAGCCTGGAGCAGATGACGTTCAGCAGATGTCGGATCTGGTTGAGTTCAGCGGCTGCAGGGTTCTGTGGTTGTTGAGCGGCCGCTGCGTAGCTCTTGTGTTGGGATGGAGGTCCGGTGGTCCGTCTGGGCTCTGCTGGAGGACGAGGGCTTCTCTGTATTGTGTAGCTCTTGTGTTGGGGTGGAGGTCCGGTGGTCCGTCTGGCCTCTGCTGGAGGACGAAGGCTTCTCTGTGTTGTGTAGCTCTTGTGTTGGGATGGGGGTCCGGTGGTCCGTCTGGGCTCTGCTGGAGGACGAGGGCTTCTCTGTGTTGTGTAGCTCTTGTGTTGGGATGGAGGTCCGGTGGTCCGTCTGGGCTCTGCTGGAGGACGAGGGCTTCTCTGTATTGTGTAGCTCTTGTGTTGGGGTGGAGGTCCGGTGGTCCGTCTGGGCTCTGCTGGAGGACGAAGGCTTCTCTGTGTTGTGTAGCTCTTGTGTTGGGGTGGAGGTCCGGTGGTCCGTCTGGGCTCTGCTGGAGGACGAAGGCTTCTCTGTGTTGTGTAGCTCTTGTGTTGGGGTGGAGGTCCGGTGGTCCGTCTGGGCTCTGCTGGAGGACGAGGGCTTCTCTGTGTTGTGTAGCTCTTGTGTTGGGATGGAGGTCCGGTGGTCCGTCTGGGCTCTGCTGGAGGACGAGGGCTTCGCCTGTTATCGGAGTTTCTGTTGTTTCTTGCTGTGTTTCAAAGGGCTGTGCTTTTCAGCACTCTGGCGAAGACTTTCACTCCTTGCTTATTGAGATGTATGTGGTCATACATATGATGAGGCTGTATGTCTTTGTGATGGGCGAGATGAACATTAGGAATGAGTGCGCAGCTTCTGGAGAGTTCCACACTATTCCCGTGGATGACGTGGAAAGGCACATCGGTGCGTGGCAGCAGTGTGGACAGAGTTACTCTAGCCTCTGGGAAGCGTTGTGTGGCTCTGATCGCCACCTCTCTCATCATAGGAGCCACACGGCCCTTCATGGCCCTTAAATCATTCGTCCCTGTGTGGATTACGATGTGCTTGTAGTTTTCATGTTTACTCTCAGACAGGATCTGAAAAGCACTTCTTGTGTTTGGGCACCAGATTTTCTTGGCTCTCATGTTTGGTAGCAGAAGTCTCTCATTGACATATTTCCCGTTAGAGTCCGTCAGGATAAGAGCATGTGTTTCTCCCGGGTCCTGTGCAGAGGAGCTGTGGATCTGGGGTGCAGGATCAGTCGAGCAGTGAGGTTCTTCTTCCACGGGCTGCTGTTCAGGTTGAGGGTTTTCCATGAGCATCTCTGGACGAGTCAAGGGTTTGGCAGAAGACTCTTTAGGGGCTGAAACAGAGTTGAGTCTTTCTTTCAGATCTGTGATGAGTTTATCTTTGGTGTGGAGTACTGACTTCAAGGCCGATAACTCCTCCTGCATTTCTTTTCTAACTTCCGTTAGTTTTCTTCCTAAAGTTGATTTTACTTCCCTTAGTTCATCTTTGGTTTTCTGAAGTTCTTCTGTCATTTCTTCTCTGTGTCTCTGCAGAGATTCAACTTCTTGTTTTAAGTTCTTTATGTCAATTGTCACTTGTTCCATGTTGTTGTCTTTCAGGTGGGATAGTATTAATTCTTTTATCTCCACGACTTCTACTTCCAGAAGTGAAAAGTTGTCTTTCATTCTTGACATTGGAGATGGAATGGTAGTTGCTGAAGTCACTGTCGTCTTTAGAACTGATTTTTCAGGAGAGGGAACAATGTTCATATTCTTGTCCACTTCATCAGACAGTGCCAGGTTTTTTATTAATTCAAAATCTTTAATGAAGATCTTGAGAGCAGACTCTGATCCCTGGGCCATGACAGTGCCATTTTGATACAAGTTCAGGGTCAAAAATCTTGTTTCATCATTTTTTTCAGCATCTTCAATCATCATCATCATCTCTCTCTCTCTGTCTCTCTCTCTCTCTCTCTCTCTCTCCCTCTCTCTCTCTCTCTCTCTCTCTCTCTCCCGCTCTCTCCCTCTCTCCCGCTCTCTCTCTCTCTCTCTCTCTCTCTCTCTGTATCTCTCTCTCCCGCTCTCTCTCTCTCTCTCTCTGTCTCTCTCTCTCTCTCTCTCTCCCGCTCTCTCTCTCTCTCTCTCTCTCTCTCTGTATCTCTCTCTCCCGCTCTCTCTCTCTCTCTCTCTGTCTCTCTCTCTCTCTCTCTCTCTCCCGCTCTCTCTCTCTCTCTCTCTCTCTCTCTCTCTCTCCCGCTCTCTCTCTCTCTCTCTCTCTCTCTCCCGCTCTCTCTCTCTCTCTCTCTCTCTCCCCCTCTCTCTCTCTCTCTCTGTCTCTCTCTCTCTCTCTGTCTCTCTCTGTCTCTCTCTCTCTGTCTCTCTCTCTGTCTCTCTCTCTCTCTCTCTCTCTCTCTGTCTCTCTCTCTCTCTCTCCCTCCTTCGCTCTCTCTCTCTCTCTCTCTCTCTCTCTGTCTCTCTCTCTCTCTCTCAATTCAATTCAATAAAGCTTTATTGGCATGACAAAAATACATTCGTATTGCCAAAGCATGAAAACAACATATAAAATGATTTTGAACATTTAGTACAGAAAATAATAATAATAATTCAATTAAATAAAAATAAAAAATAATAAAATAAAAATAAATAAATAATAAATAAAAATAGTCAAACAGTTTATGAACATTTCAAAAATCTGTGAACAACTTAGAATTTAGTGTGTAAGTGTTTGTGTGTTTGTTTTGTGTACGAGCGTGTGAGTGTGTGTGAGTGTGTGTGTGTGTGTGTGAGCGCATCACTGATTGGTCGTCAACTCTCTCTTTTTGTGACAGGCATCGATGTATCTTGCCGCTAGTGTCATACATTCTCTTTTTTCACCTAATAGGTGTTGGAATTGTGTTTTGTGGTTCAATTTTAGAAAGTTAGGGCAAAGTTTTTCAAATTGTATGTAGAAAGTCCCTCTAATGTCCTCATAGTTGGGACAGCTGGTGAGGAAGTGTTGCTCTGTCTCCACCTCCCCCTGGGCACAGTGCGGGCAGAGGCGTCTCTCTCGGGGCAGCCAGCTCTGCCGGTATCTGCCCGTCTCCACAGTCAGGCTGTGGTTGCTCAGTCTGTACCTCGTCATTCTTCTTCTGAGTGTGCAGTCCTTCACTGCACTCAGGTATTCTGCAGTTGTGTAGTCTCTGTTTAGGGCCAAATAGCATTCTAGTTTACTCTGTTTTTGTGTTGTTTGAGTCCAATAGGTCAGGTAATGCTCTCGTTGAGCTTTTATGATGTGGTTGGGCCGGATTGTGTGGATGAGGGTGTCAGTGTCCTGAGGCTGGTTAGTGTTAGTGGTGTTCGTCTGTGTGTGGAGCCTCAGGACCAGCTGAATGAGTGGGCTCTTCTCAGGGCTCATCTCATGGTTCTGAAGGGCTTTATAATGATAAGAGTTGGGGTCACTCATTTTTAGATGTTTCCAGAATTTGATGGCTCGTTTCTCCACATGTATCAGGAGAGGGTATTGGCCTAATTCTGCCCTGCATGCGTTGTTCGCCGTGTTCCTCTGTACTCTCAGGATACTCTTACAGAACTCGGCATGCAGGGTTTCTATCGGATTTTTGTCCCATTTGTCGAATTGGTGATTTAGGAGAGGACCCCAAACTTCACTGCCATATAATGCAATTGGTTCTATGACTGATTGGAATATTTTGAGCCAGATTCTGATTGGCATTTCAATTTGGATAGATTTTTTGATGGCATAGAAGGCCCTTCTTGCTTTCTCTTTCAGTTCATTCACGGCCAAATTTAGGTTTCCGTTTGCACTTATCTTCAGCCCGAGGTATGTGTAGCTTGAGACATGATCAAGTTTGGTCATACCAAGGGTGAAGTTTTGTCCCTTTCCCTGACATCTGGGTCTTTTCTGAAATGTTATTATTTTAGTTTTGGTTGGGTTGACGGTCAGGGCCCAGGTCTGACAGAACTGATGCAGGATGTCCAGGTTCTGCTGTAGACCCTCTTCTGTTGGAGACAGCAGGACCAGATCATCCGCATACAGCAGGAGCTTTATAGAGGAGTCGTGAAGTGTGAGGCCAGGAGCTGCCGATTCTTCCAGGAGTTTCGCCAATTCATTAATGTAGATGTTGAAGAGGGTCGGTGATATTGGGCAGCCCTGTCTCACACCCCGCCCTTGAGTGAAGAACTCGGTTCTTTTATGGCCAATTTTAATTGCACATTGATTGTTTGAGTACATCGTTTTTATAATGCTATATGTTTTGCCCCCAATACCTGATTCTAGAAGTTAAGAAAGAAGGCCTTCATGCCAAATCGAATCAAAGGCCTTCTGGAAGTCTACAAAGCAAGCGAAAATTTTGGTTTTGTTTTGGTTGATGTATTTATCGATCAGGGTATGCAGGGTGAATATATGGTCTGATGTTCTAAAATTTGGTAGGAATCCAATCTGGCTTTTGCTCAGGACACTGTGCTCTGAGAGGAAGTGGACGAGTCTCGTGTTGATGATGCTGCAGAACATCTTCCCCAGATTGCTGCTCACACAGATGCCTCTGTAATTGTTGGGGTCTGATGTGTCTCCACTCTTGAATATGGGCGTTATGAGTCCTCTATTCCAGGTGTCAGGGAAATGGCCAACACTCAGAACCAAGTTGAACAGTTTCATGATGGCCAATTTGAATTTGGGGCTTATATTTTTCAGCATCTCGTTAAGGATGCCGTCTGGTCCTCTTGCCTTTTTTGTTGGCAGAGCCTGTATTTTATCCATCAGCTCTTCTTCTGTGATTGGGTAGTCTAGTGGATTTTGGTGTTTGCCAATAATGTTTTCTATATGGTTTAATTTTTCATATATTTGTGTTTGTTTTATATTCATGTCTAATTTGCTATAGAGTTGCTCAAAGTGATTTTTCCAGGTGTCTCCGTCTTGTATTGTAATTTGTTCATGTTTCTTATTGTTTAGGTGATTCCAGTTGTCCCAGAAACTGTTTGATTGGACAGAATCTTCAATAGTTTTGAGCTGATTTTGGATGTACTGTTTGTGACGAGTGGGGCGGGGCCGAGGGACATGGGAGCGAGGCCGGGGGAGTGATTGGAGATGAACTACACCTGTTCGTCCCACCGGTCTCGAGGCCCATGGAGGAGATGGAAGGATATAAAACTGGAGCGACGACAGTGAAGGACGAGAGAGGACCAGGCCTGGGTTTTTAGTTGTGTTTTGGTTTTTATTTTATGCGCACCAGTCGTCCGTGAGGGGCTGGTGCGCTGTTTTGTGTTTATTTTGTTATTAAAATGTTTTTGATTGTCCGCCGGTTCCCGCCTCCTTCTTCCGGATGAATATGAAGGTTGATATCATTACAGTGGTGCCGAAGCCCGGGAGAAGGAGGGACGCGCTGCTGAAGATCCCTCGCCGCTGTGGTGAATCCGCGGTGCCATCGAGCTGGCGAGGAGTGTGCCGCCATGGACGCTCGAGGCGGTGGACTGGAGCGAGTTGCCGGGGACGGGCGAGCTCGCTACCGGCCGCCCACGATGTGGAGAGACGGCTGCCGTCCGTGAGGGAGCGGAGGAGTCGGCGCCGTTCGCCAGGTGGCCGGAGCCTGCTGCCTCCGCCGGAACGGGGAGGAGCAGGGAACGGGGGACTCCTGCCGGCTGCCCAAAACCGGAGGAGCCGTCGCCGTCCACCGGGCGGCGGAGGAGTGTCGTGCCGTCCGCCGAGGGCCGTCCAGTGCCACCGCCAGGCACCGCGGAGGAGATCACCCAGCTGGTGGAGGGCCGAGCAGCGGTGCGTCTGGGAACCGGAATTTTTTTTTTTTTTTTTTCCTCTCTCCCCTCTCTCGTCTCTGTCGCTCCTCCTTCCATCTCCTTTTCTCTCGCCTCGCCTGTCCTACCCCCAGGTTCCCGCAGGTCCCCGGGAGCGGCCCCCCCGGAGGGAGGGGGGGGGGGAGTAGAGCGCAGTCTCGGGAGTACCCCCCGGCCTGCGAGGGGCGATGGGGGTATGTGACGAGTGGGGCGGGGCCGAGGGACATGGGAGCGAGGCCGGGGGAGTGATTGGAGATGAACTGCACCTGTTCGTCCCACCGGTCTCGAGGCCCATGGAGGAGATGGAAGGATATAAAACTGGAGCGACGACAGTGAAGGACGAGAGAGGACCAGGCCTGGGCTTTTAGTTGTGTTTTGGTTTTTATTTTATGCGCACCAGTCGTCTGTGAGGGGCTGGTGCGCTGTTTTGTGTTTATTTTGTTATTAAAATGTTTTTGATTGTCCGCCGGTTCCCGCCTCCTTCTTCCGGATGAATATGAAGGTTTTTATCGTTACAGTGGTGCCGAAGCCCGGGAGAAGGAGGGACGCGCTGCTGAAGATCCCTCGCCGCTGTGGTGAATCCGCGGTGCCATCGAGCTGGCGAGGAGTGTGCCGCCATGGACGCTCGAGGCGATGGACTGGAGCGAGTTGCCGGGGACGGGCGAGCTCGCTACCGGCCGCCCACGATGTGGAGAGACGGCTGCCGTCCGTGAGGGAGCGGAGGAGTCGGCGCCGTTCGCCAGGTGGCCGGAGCCTGCTGCCTCCGCCGGAACGGGGAGGAGCAGGGAACGGGGGACTCCTGCCGGCTGCCCAAAACCGGAGGAGCCGTCGCCGTCCACCGGGCGGCGGAGGAGTGTCGTGCCGTCCGCCGAGGGCCGTCCAGTGCCACCGCCAGGCACCGCGGAGGAGATCACCCAGCTGGTGGAGGGCCGAGCAGCGGTGCGTCTGGGAACCGGAATTTTTTTTTTTTCCTCTCTCCCCTCTCTCGTCTCTGTCGCTCCTCCTTCCATCTCCTTTTCTCTCGCCTCGCCTGTCCTACCCCCAGGTTCCCGCAGGTCCCCGGGAGCGGCCCCCCCGGAGGGAGGGGGGGGGGGAGTAGAGCGCAGTCTCGGGAGTACCCCCCGGCCTGCGAGGGGCGATGGGGGTATGTGACGAGTGGGGCGGGGCCGAGGGACATGGGAGCGAGGCCGGGGGAGGGATTGGAGATGAACTACACCTGTTCGTCCCACCGGTCTCGAGGCCCATGGAGGAGATGGAAGGATATAAAACTGGAGCGACGACAGTGAAGGACGAGAGAGGACCAGGCCTGGGCTTTTAGTTGTGTTTTGGGTTTTATTTTATGCGCACCAGTCGTCCGTGAGGGGCTGGTGCGCTGTTTTGTGTTTATTTTGTTATTAAAATGTTTTTGATTGTCCGCCGGTTCCCGCCTCCTTCTTCCGAATGAATATGAAGGTTGATATCGTTACACTGTTCTTTCTTCTTTCTGAGTGTATTTTTATATGTTTTAAGCTCCTCACAATAATGAAGACGTAAATCTGAATCGTCTGGTTGTCTGTGTTTTTGGTTTGCAAGCTGTCTCTGTTGCGTTAAGTTTTTAGAAAATTGATAATTTATCATGATCTCGTGGATGTTTGGAGAGAAGCCTTTCCTAATGTAAAACAATATACGTGGACAAAAGTAAATTCAAATAGGGTTTCTGCAGCAAGACTTGACAGAATTTATGTTCAAAGAAGTTGTTGTGAAAAGTTTCATGATAGTTCTATTATTCCTACTCCTTTCTCAGACCATCATTATGTGTCTGTCAATATCACTTCTGCACAGAGCACATTTAAATGCCCCTACTGGCGCTTTAGCAATAGGCTTTTGCAGGATCACAACTTTGTGCACTCTTTTTCACTTTTCTGGGAGATGTGGAGAGAGAGTAAGTCTCAGTATAAATCCCTGAGTCAGTGGTGGGATATTAGTAAAGTTCAAGGTAAGATGTTTTGCCAGGAGTATACTGCACATAATAAGAATACTCTTGGAAGCAAAATGAGACAATTTGAACAGGACATTTTGCTGAACATTGAACAATATGATGGGAGTACTGTTGAAGTGTTGGAAACTAGGAAAATTCTTCTCCACAATCTCCTGGAAGAGAAGGCAAAAGAGACTCTGGTTCGGGCAAGGTTTACATCCTTTAATTGCATGGATGCCCCAACATCTTTTTTTTTCAATTTGGAGAAGAAAGTTGTTGATAAAAAAGCTTTAAGTCGTCTGAAACTGCCTGAAGGAGGTGAAACAACTGATGAACATGAGGTAATTGCTCAAGCACTGCTGTTTTATGAAAACCTTTACAAAGCAGAGACATGTGATGGAGAAATAGCAGAAACACTTCTCCAGGATTTACCTCATCTGATGGAGAGTGATAAGGCCAAGCTTGATCAGACTTTGCACTTAAGTGAATTGACTGCTGCTATTACAGGCATGTCCGCTGGAAAGGCTCCAGGATTGGATGGCTTAACGGCAGAATTTTATAAACTGTTTTGGTCAGTGATTGGAGAAGACTTGTTCTCAGTTTTCTTAGAGTGCTTTGAAAGAGGCACCTTACCGCTGAGTTTACGAAGAGCACTTATCACCTTGCTACCCAAGAAGGGTGATCTGGCGGATATAAGAAACTGGCGTCCAGTGTCTTTGCTTGGAGTGGATTATAAGATTCTGTCAAAAGCATTAACTAATAGATTAAAACTCCATATATCATCAATAATTCACGCAGACCAGTCATTTTGTATTCCAAAACGCACAATATTTGATAATTTGTTTTTGCTTCGTGATTTGATCTCATTTGCCAGAGACAATGATGTTAATGTGGGCTTTTTATCTTTAGATCAGGAGAAAGCTTTTGATCGTGTGGATCATGAGTTCCTTTTTAAATGTTTTGAAGCTTTTGGTTCTGTTTTTAGTTCTTATGTTAAATTATTGTACACTGATATTTATAGTTTCTTAAAAATAAGTGGTTCACTTACAAGACCTTTTTCAGTTGGCAGAGGCATACGGCAGGGTTGCAGTATGTCAGGTATTTTATATGCCATAGCCATTGAACCGTTGCTAACTGTTCTGAGGCGTCAACTTTGTGGAGTTTCAATGGCGGGCCTTTTTGAATCAGAGATGGTAGCCGTTAAACTCAGTGCTTATGCTGACGATGTCACTGTCATAATAAGATCCAATGAAGATGTGTGCAAGCTGGAAGTGGCTCTTGACATGTATCAAAAAGCCTCCTCAGCTCGAGTCAACTGGGGAAAAAGTGCATCGTTGTTATTAGGCCAATGGGAGGAAGAAGGTAGGCCTGTTCCTTAACTTCCTCAGCGCTGCCCCTGGAGTTCAGAGGGGTTTAAAGTGCTGGGGGTCTTTATTGGAACAGAGCAATACATGCAGAAAAACTGGGAAGGCGTTTATGAAAAAGTGACTGGTCGTTTACAGAAATGGAGATGGATTCTCCCACAATTGTCTTACAGAGGAAGGGTTCTTGTTGTTAACAATCTAGCAGCATCAATGCTGTGGCATCGCTTGACTGTTATCGACCCCCCGAAAGAACTACTACAAAAACTACAGAAGGACTTTGTGGATTTTTTTTGGGATGGTTTCCACTGGCTTCCTTCAGGAATCCTATATTTGCCAGTAAATGAAGGAGGTCAAGGACTGATTGAGCTATCAGCTAAAATCAGAGCCATGAGACTAAAATCTGCACAAAGACTGCTTTTTTCTAGAGATTTTATCCCTTGGGTGTCTTTTGGACTAACTTTACTAAGATCCCTTTGTAGTAGTGATCTTGATAAGCAACTGTTTTTGATGTCACCGTTTATTGAAAATGTCACATTTGGTGCAAATTTTTATGCATCGGTTTTGAAATCTTGTGAAATGTTTAGGCTGCATAGGTCTGAAAATGATCATTATGGTTTGAATGAACCACTGTTTTTTAATCCTTTTTTAGGGAATGTTTGCGTGTCTAATAGTATAGTTAAGTTATGCATGAAGAAAGGTTTTACCAAAGTGGGGCACTTGATTAATGTAGAATCAAAAGAGTGGAGATCAGCAGAAGATATTGCCAGTCAGGTTGATTTGAGGTCTGTGAGGGTGGTAGAGCGGCTGATTTCAGGGTTGAAAGCTGCTCTTCCGTTCCCTCTTTTGCAGTTTGTAGAGCTTTCTCTAGAGGGTGGGCCTTCACATCTTGATTTTCCTGATTTAGGTGTGTGCCCTGGAGTTTGTCCTGAAACCAGCCAGGTTGGAAAGCTGCTAAATTTTGAGAGATTAAAAGGGCTACTTTTTCATTCTGTGAGGAAAAAAGACATGTATCAAGCCTGTGTAAAAACTGCGTATTTTAAGGATCTTCATGACAGAATTGATACAAAATGGAGAGAAAAGCTCACAGTTGCAGACGATATTTCTCCTTCTTGGAGGCTCTTTTATAAAAGTCCTCTTCCAAAACGTTCAGGTGATTTGCAATGGAGAATATTACATTGTGTGATAGCCACTAATGCGTTTGTGTCCAAACTCAACTTGAATGTTCTGCCCTTGTGTCATGCCTGTAATAGTCATGAAACGGTTTTTCATGTTTTTATTGAATGTCCAAGGTTAGTGCCACTTTTGGCATTGCTGGAAAGAATAATTGATGTGCTGGGATTTGAGTTTAACAAAGTAATTTTTATTTATGGCTGTAGGTATTCTAAAGTGTACAAGGATCGCTGTACTGTTGCTAATTTTATTCTTGGGCAAGCAAAATTAGCTATGTGGAAGACTTACAGACTTGCTCTGGCGAATTTATGAACAAATGGTGTGTAAATAGCGGTTTGTTTGTGTTTTGTGAAGAAAACTCTTTATCATTTGTTTGGTGAATAATTTTGAACATTCATTGTATTAATGTTGAGTGTGTAATGTAATTTTTGATTGAGTAAAGAATTTTAAACGTCTCTCTGTCTCTCTCTCTCCCGCTCTCTCTCTCTCTCTCTCTCTCTCTCTCTCTCCCCCCTCTCTCTCTCTCTCTCTCTGTCTCTCTCTCTCCCGCTCTCTCTCTCTCTCTCTCTCTCCCGCTCTCTCTCTCTCTCTCTCTCTCTCCTCTCTCTCTCTCTCTGTCTCTCTCTCTCTCTCTCTCTCTCTCTCTGTCTCTCTCTCTCTCTCTCTCTCTCTCTCTGTCTCTCTCTCTCTCTCGGGTGTGTTGCATGCTGGGAAGTGAGAGTGTGGCGTGGGGTGTGAGAGCGTGAAGTTTCTTAAGTTTTTTCTTATAGTTAGAACTATTTTTTTCCATAGGTTTTACCTATCTTCTTTTATTATTTTCTTTTTCCTCACTTCTTTGGGTCACCGATTATTGTAAAAAACGAACAACTAGTAATCAGGATAATTGAAAGCGGCATTTGGGTGAAAGAAACTTTTGTACCCGTTACACCTCTTTTTGCTCCAGCTACAAAAGTGACAATCTCCAATGTACTTCCTTTCATTAAAGATGATGCGATCGTGCGAGAATTGATACGGTTCGGAAAGATGGCTAGTGCTGAGAAAACGATTCCCTTGGGTTGTAAATCTACCGAACTTAAGCACGTATTGTCTTTTAGAAGACAAGTGTTCATGTTTCTGACAGCACCTACTAAAACACTGGATGTTTCGTTTCGAGTGACATGTGGAGAGAGTTCTTATATGGTTTACGCGAGCACTGATACTTTACGTTGTTTTGAGTGCGGAGTTTTTGGCCACAAGAGATTGTCTTGCCCTCATAAACAGCAGCAGGCAGAGGAAACAGCAGGGCCGTCAGGTTTGACAAGTGCGAGTAGCGGAGCGACTGAGGTGGGAGAGCCAGTGAGTGATGCGGGTGCGCGGAAAGAGGACGAGGATGCAAAACAAGAAAGTGAAGCTGGTGATAGAGTAGAGGTGAGTGTAAACGCGACTGGAAGTACTGAGGGTATAAATGAAGAGGTTTCGTCTATTGGTTGTATTGTTACTGGTGCTTTATGCTTCAAAGATGATAGAATGCAAGAAGACATTACAGGTTCAAATGATGAAGCGGAAAAAGAGTCCGAAGATGAGAGTATTAGAGATGATGATTCATGCATTGATGTAGACGTTGGCAGATATGGAGATTTGTATACTGTTGAACAGATAAACTCTTTCCTGGATGAAACTAAGGGGAGGAGTGTTAATGTTGAAGAGGTTTTTCCTGACCTAGAGAAATTCATCGCATCCGTAACGAAAGCTCGTAAAGAATGTAACGTTGAGATTTTGTCGCAGCAAAAAAGGTTTAGACTAAAGAAATATTTGACAGCAGTCAGACAAAAAATTCAAAAGATGAAGGGTAAACGTAGGTCTACTAGAACTAGCCTTAAATAAATGCACATGGGGAGCTGGCCTTTACTATGTTTTTTTCTTTCTTTTTTTCTTTTTCCTTTTCCTTTTCCTTCCCCCTATTTATGGATGTTCTTAAAATAGGATCCTTAAATATAAATGGGGCAAGGGACAGAAGTAAATGGCCTTTATTAAAAGAGTGTTTAAATTTGAAAGAAACTCAAATTGTGTTTCTACAAGAAACACATGAAGAAAATGAAACTGATTTTGGGATGTGGCTGGGAGGGAGATCATGCTTTGAGTCATGGCACCAACCTTAGTGCAGGGGTGGTAATATTATTTTCACCCAGTTATAAAGTAAAAATTTTGTCTAAGAATGAAGTAGTGAAAGGGCGCCTACTTGCTCTAAGAGTAGAAATAAAAAATAGAGTTTTTGTCCTAATAAATGTTTATGCTCCTACAACGGGTAGAGAGAAATAGCTTTTTTTCTTAAACTTAAAGATGTAGTTTCCTCTTTTATAAATGAAGATCTTTTAGTAATTGGAGGAGATTGGAATTGTACTTTAGATTTTACTTTTGATAGAAATGGAGAAGAACCTCATTTTTTATCAGCAGTATCTTTGAGAGAGATTACCACACAATTTGGACTTATTGATATTTGGAGAGAGAAAAATAAAACAGCAAAACAATATACATGGATTAAAGTGACAGAAAATAGGATCAGTGCAGCACGGTTAGATAGATTCTATGTCAAGAATACAATGTGCAGTAGAATAGAAGAGACCAAAATATGCCCAAGCTCGATTTCAGATCATCATTTAATTTCCTTAAAAATGATTGTAACACAAACAACCCCTCATTGCTCTTATTGGAGATTTAGTAATAAACTATTAGAGAATCTCGATTTTCATGAAAAATTTAATCTTTTTTGGAAGTATTGGACAGAACAAAAAAGTAATTATGAAAATCTTCTTCAATGGTGGGAGGTGGGAAAAGTTCAAATCAAGCTCTTCTGCCAACAATATTCATCACAAGCTTGGATTAGTTTAAAAAGGAAAATGTCTAAACTAGAAGAAGATATTTCTGCATTATATGTTTCATTGATTAATAAGAATGACATGGGAGTCCAAGGAAAGTTGTTATCCAAAAAACATGAATTAAGAGGTATATTACATGAAAAAGTGAAATCAGCACTTGTTAAAGCACGGTTTATTTCCATTAATGATATGGATGCACCTACGAAATATTTTTTTAATTTGGAAAAGAAGGTTGTTCATAATAATTTCATGCATTGTTTACGAAGACCTGATGGTAGTACTACGTCCGATCCTTTAATGATGAGAAGAACTGCTGTTGATTTTTATTCTAAGTTATTTGCAAAAGAAGACACTGATCTGAATACAACATGTGAACTTTTTAAAGATTTACCAAACTTGAAAGAAGAGGAAAGACTTTTTCTAGACTCCAGCATTACCTTTGAAGAAGTAACGGATGCAGTAAAACAACTCTCAACGGGTCGAGTACCAGGTCTTGATGGACTTACCGCAGAATTTTACAAGTCTTTTTGGGGAATAATTGGACAGGACGTTTTAAAGTTCTTGAAGAAAGCTATAAACTGAAGGAACTGCCAAAAAGTTGTCAAAGGGCAGTCCTTTCTCTTCTTCCAAAGAAAGGAGATTTGTGTTTACTTAAAAACTGGAGACCTGTTGCTGTTCTTAACTCTGACTATAAGATATTGTCTAAATCAATTGCAAATCGACTTAAGATGGTTTTAGGCTCGTTGGTTCATGAAGATCAGTCTTATTGTGTTCCTAAAAGATGTATTTATGATAATTTGTCTTTAATGAGAGATCTTTTAGAATATTTAGGAATGTACAATGTTGGTGCTGGTCTAATATCTCTAGACCAAGAAAAAGCATTTGATCGGGTGGATCATCTGTATTTGTTTCATGTCTTAAAGTGTTTTGGTTTTGGTGATAGTTTTATATCATGGATAAAATTGTTGTATAAAGGATCCTTGAGTATGATAAAAATCGGAGGTGGGTTAAGTGTACCAGTTAAAATACAAAAAGGAATCAGACAAGGCTGCCCAATGTCTGGCCAACTGTACAGCTTGGCGATTGAACCATTATTGTGTATGCTTCGACGTAAACTAAAAGGTCTAACTATAAATGGTAGTTTAAAAAAAGAGTCTATTATATTATCTGCATACGCTGATGATATTACTGTGATAATTCAAAATCAGGAAGATGTACAGAATTTAAAGGGGGCTCTAGACATCTATGAAAGAGCGTCATCTGCTAGGCTTAACTGGGATAAAACAGAAGCTGTGTGGTATGGTACTACTGAAAATACCAATATGGTTTTACCGAAACTCCCAAATAATATTCAGTGGGGTACACGTGGTTTGAAATATCTTGGAGTATATCTTGGTCAAGAGGAATATAAAAAGAAAAATTGGGAGGGTTTAGTGGAGAAGGTCTGTGCGAGGTTGTCTAGCTGGAAATGGTTGCTACCCCAGTTATCATATAGGGGAAGAGTACTGATTGCCAACAATCTCATTGCCTCAATGCTTTGGCATAAAATGATGGTTGTGGATCCACCAGTGATTTTAATCGAAGAAATTCAAAAGAGACTTGTTAATTTTTTTTGGTCTGGTCAGCATTGGCTGAGAGCTGCTGTCCTCTATCTTCCTGTTCAAGAAGGGGGACAGGGACTGATAGACATTCGCGCTAGACTGACAGTTTTCCGACTGCAGGCTATTCAGCGCCTACTATATCACCAGCAGCATGGATGGATGGAACTAACATGTGCTCTTCTACGCAAGGCTGGACGAATGGGTCTAGATAAACAGCTATTCACCATGACCCTAAAGAGAACTTCTCTTGGTGGACTTAACTCGTTTTACCTCAATATTATGGATTTATGGCAAATGTTTTCTGTTTCAAGAGAGTGGTCAAAACCAGGTCCGTGGCTGTTTAACAAATCTCTTTTTTTCAATCCTCTTTTTCCTGCTGAGATTCTGAACTCTGAGACCATAAGGTCAAACTTGCTGGCTGCTGGAATATCCATGTTTCGGGATCTAAGGATAGGAGATGGGTGGATTGAAGCTGAAGAACTTGCTCGAAAAGTGGGTTTCAGGTCTGTCCGTCTCGCTAAACGAGTGCTACAAGACCTAGAAGCTGAACTTCCCTTTTCAGTTAAAGAATTTCTCAGAGAGACTTGTGCAGGAGAGGATACAGAGCCATTCACTTTTCCGGAATTTGACCTTTTGATGAAAAGGGATTATCAAGAGGAAGATCCGGTAAAATTGTTGTCTTTGAATACTCCAGAAATGGGGTTGTTCAATGGTTTATCAAAAAGAACTTTATATACAGCATGTGTTAAAACTATGAACTATCAAGACCTTAAAGATCAAACAGAAAGCAAATGGACTTTAGTGTTGGGGTCAGACTCTTCCCTGAAAGGTAGCTGGCGGACCCTGTACAAAAAACCCACTGAAAAGAGAGTGGGAGATCTGCAGTGGAGAATTGTACATGGAGTTTTAGCCACAAACAGACACATAGCACGACTGAATCCTTTAGTTGGGGAGGGTTGTCCTGTCTGTAACGCATCAGAAACTGTGATTCATGCATTTATGGAATGTTATCGCCTGAAAAACTTGATGCAGTTAGTGAAGGTTTGGAGTCTGGAGTTAAATGGTTCGTTTAATGTTTCGATGTTTATTTATGGGCCAAAGTACTCAGTAGAAAACAAGAAGAAAGTTATTATTCTAAATTTTCTTTATGGAATGGTGAAGTTGGTAATTTGGTGTACAAGAAAAAACAAAGTTGAAGAAAGTGGGTGTATTGATCCTATTTTATTGACTAAATGTTTTGTAAAAAAAAAAGGTTAACGGTAGAGTATGCTTTTTATAGCATTACACATAATGTTCAGTCTTTTTTTCATCTTTGGGGTTTTAATAATTTTCTGTGTGAGCCTGATGAGAATGGAAGCTTTAATCTAAACATTCTCTAATGTGTATATGAATGAAAATATATGTGGAATTGTCTAATGGGGGATGTTTAAATTTTTTTTTGTTTTTTACACATTGTTTAAAAAAAAAAAAAAAAACACACCTTCTTTGGGTTTGTAAATATTTATGCAGATAAATTCCAAATGTTATTTTATTAATAAAGGGATTTTCAAATGTCAATGTCTCTGTCTCTCTCTCTCTCTCCCTCTCTCTCTCTCTCTCCCTCTCTCTCTCTCTCTCTCTCTCTCTCTCCCTCTCTCTCTCTCTCTGTCTGTCTCAGGGCTGGTTGGGATGGTCGCTCACATGATGTATATGCAGGTTTTCCAGGTGACAATCTCTCTCGGCCCTGAGGACTTTAAACCTCACAGTTATGGATACTCTTGGGCCTTTTAGTGAGTACAACACACGTGTCTGTGTGTGTGTGTGTGTGTGTGTGTGTGTGTGTGTGTGTGTGTGTGTGTGTGTGTGTGTGTGTGATTTTGTCAGGTCATTTGAACGGACAAATACATGTGAAATTGTTGAATGACCCATCTTGGAAAGTATCCTCAAAAACACAGTTGGTTATGTCTTAAGTGAACTTGTCTTTAATAATGTTTGAACTTTATATTTATTAGGGTAGGATTTTTACTGTAGTAACAAAATGGGAATCCTTAATGTTGTATATTAAAATTTAATATATTTAAAGTAGAAAAAAATCCTTAGTTTCTGTAGGCTGTGGGCAAGTGTGTGATGCTGAGTGTTTTCAGGTCAGATGTCATGTGGTGTTATCAGTCTTAAGTCTGTGTATATGAATGCTTTCACACAAGGTCTGATGCTCTGTTGCTGACGTTGTGTCTGGTGTTTGTAGCGTGGCGTGGGTGGCCTTCACCTGCTGCATGTCTTCTGGCGTGTCGACACTCAACAACTACACCAAGAAGTTCCTGATGGTGGGACCCAAGCACAGGAGCGTGTTTTACCCCTGCAGGAACTTCACCTTTCCTCCGCAGCTGCCTCCGCTCTCGCCTCTGTCTCCGTACTTCTCCCCGCTGCTCCCAGCCCCTCCTCCTCCACCTCCTCGACCCGCCCCTCTCTCACCATGCCCCGCCCCTCACTCCCACAGCCCTGCCCCTCTCTCACCATGCCAAACCCCTCACTCCCACAGCCCCGCCCCTCTCTCACCATGCCACACCCCTCACTCCCACAGCCCCGCCCCTCTCTCACCATGCCCCGCCCCTCACTCACACAGCCCCGCCCCTCTCTCGCTCCTGGAGCCTGCCATGTCTCCTCCCTTCGCTTTGCTTCTGTCTCCACTGAGCTTTGCGTCTCAGTGTCCAGACGAGGAGTTCAGCCCGCTCTGATCCGTGTTTGTTTTTGTGTATTAAAGCACCTATGGTTTCAGTTCAGATGTCCAAACTCAACATTTGTATTGGAATCTGAATGCCAACTCATGAAAATATAAATGTATTGCAGTGTTTTTCTAATGACGTTATGACTGCTTTGCCCTTTGAAATCTTCATAATATTGTTAAGCAAGAAATTCCACTTCATTTTGTGTATTTTGTACCAAAACAATAAACGGTTAATTTTCCTATTTATATGTTAATTACTATGCATCAACATTAATACATTTTTCTTTATTCATTATTATTACAGTATTTCACAATTGCTAAAACACTAAACCCCATTCTCTGAACCCAATGCTCAGTGGCCTGAACACATTTGTCGAATCAGTCACTTTGTAGGCAAAACCTTAAACAAGTTCAGGTAGTTAAGACACTGTTTGCAAATCTCATCCACTCTTTTTGCAAAACTCTAAACACATTTTTACTCACTAAAACACATTTTGCACTGTTTTGCAAAATGGTAAATACATGTGGCAAAAGTTAAACACAACTACAACACAACTGTCATCGTTAACACACAACAACTCAAAATTGTTCACACTTGTTTCTAATGATGTGATCAAATCAGTTGTCTAGAATATAAGCCCGTACAGGTGGCCCAGGTACGGTGAGTGTTGATACCACAATGGATGGAAACTATGTGAGAGGAAGAGGAGGAAGAGGAGGAAGAGTTTGTGTAAGAGGTGGTGGACGAGGAGGAAGAGTACAAGGACAACTGTGGCCACCATAAACAGGACATTCAGAGAAGAGAACAGGTAAATGTATTGTTTTTCTAATTTGACATTTGATATAGTACATCAGTTTGTCAATAGAAAGGGGAGTGGGGAAAAAAGAAAAAAAGATTTAGAATACAATTTACATATGAATGTGATGTCCATTACTATTGTTTCTGTATGTACACATCTGTAAGAGCATTTTCCCTTTTGTAGAATTGCAAGACTACCAAATGAGGGTGGAAGGACTGCTTCGTTCTCCCAACAGCAAGAGGCTCTCATTGTTCATATGGTCCATCAAAACAATGTCATCCGACTGCGTGAAATACAGCAAAGACTTGTAGAAGACAATGTAAACTTTGAAGCTATCAACAGAGTCAGCCTTTCTACCATTTCCCGTGTCCTCCATCGCAACAGGGTGAGCATGAAGCAAGTGTACAGAGTTCCCTTTGAGCGCAATTCAGAAAGGGTCAAAGATCTACGATATCAGTATGTGCAAGTAAGTGTACACTTTCAGCACTGATGCTTACAGGACAAGTTTGTAGCCTACAGTTATTATCCTATACTGTTACTGTAACTGCACTACATTGTATGTAAATCTGGAGTGCATATATATATATATATACATACACTTTTGCGGAAGTATGTCTTTCTGTAACACTTACAAAACTATTTATTTATCTCTTTTATATATAGAGGGTGTTTGAAATGGATTCCATGGAAAGGCCCCATGAATATGAAGCAGGGTTCAATCTGGCGAAGAGGAGAAGGAGAGGCTGGAACATAATTGGCCAACGTGCCATTGTGGAAGTCCCTGGCCAGCGTGGTGGCACTGTGGGGGGGGGGGTCTCTCCACCATCGTGATGCTGAGGCAGAATGAGTCTCTCATTGAGTTTGATTTTGCAATTGCACAATGTTTTGTGTAATATGCTTTGCATTTAGAGTTGTCTTTGTTCTTTGGGCTTACTTTATTTTTATGCTGAAAATAAAGAAATTCTATACTGTATTACTTGTAGTACTCACAGTATGCAATATATTTGCTGTACTGAGTTGTGAATTATTTACTTTTATTTATGGAAAAAAAAAAATTCTATATGCAATAAAAAAAAATTATCTGTAACTACTTGCCCTGGACGCTGTGTTGTCAATTTTTTGATTTAGTGTCTAATGAATGCTGATGAGTGTTTATATATTGACCGGCTGTTTTGCGGCAAGTGTTTGATTTTGCCAGAAGAGTCAGGGGTTTTGTGAATATAGTTTAAAGACTGGGTTTTGTGTTTATGTGAATATGGTTGAAGGTTTCAAGAAATGTGTTTTAGCAGTTGTGAAATACTGTAATACATTACTGTCTGACACTACATGATCACTTTAGACTTATTCCAACTTTAAACTTTAATTTTAAAATCTTATTTCTACATTTTCAGTCTTCAGTTTGTTATCTTCTTTGTTATACATATGTTGTAGTTTTGAAATAGATTTTTTTATTCAGAAACTTTTTATTCAGAAAATGTTATTGTCTGAAAGTGGTTTCATTAGCAGATTGAAGAAATAGTGAGTGATGTTAGAAATGCAGACATTGTTAAAACCCCTGCTTTAAGGGAAGCAACAAAAGGAGGAACACATGCAGGCATAAGGCTCAATAAGAAAGGCTTTGAGCTCAAAAGTAAATCACTATAATGGAACAAAACACATCGGAAAATAAAACAAGATTTCCGAAATCGTCAGCATCATCAGTGAGTAAAGCAGGGTGTCTGGCCTCACCGGTGTAATGTGCGGTTGGAGCAATGTAAAAGTGCTCAAAACAATACAAACCAAACACAACCCAACATCTCAAGTCCAAGCCGCCTTTGTCTCAGCTAGTAATCTCATTTAAAGGGATCATATGATGTTGCTAAAAAGAGCATTATTTGGTATATTGAAATATGTTTGTGGTTTAAGGTAAAAAAAATACTGTACACAAAATACACATACTGTACATTATTGTTTTTCCTCTATGCTCCGTCTTTCAGAAAAGCGTAATTTTTTTTACAAAGCTCATCATTCTGAAAAGCAAGGTGTGCTCTGATTGGCCAGCTTTCCAGTGCGTTGTGATTGGCTGAATACCTTGAGCGTGTGAGGCCTGTTACGCCCCTCACCATACTGTGAAGCCATCTCCCGGCACGACCAGACAAAACCAATAAAACCCATTACAAACGAGGCATTTGTTGCAACCAGTGGAGACATAATTACTGATTATAATGACTTATACTGTGTTTTTATGTGTTGCGTTGTGTATCGCGCCATGTAAACATTAAATCATGTCTGAAATGTGATCAGAGAAACAACAAACGGTACTGTAAACTGCTCAAAACTCATGTTTGAATCATTAGTGGCAAATTCTTTAAAGGTCACGTTTTTTGTGCTTTTTTGAAGCTTTGTGTTTACAGTGTGCAATATAACATGTGTTCATGTTTCGCGTGTAAAAAAAACAGTATTTTTCACACAATTAACTTATCTGTATACCGCTGTTTTCACTGTCATAAAAACAGGCTGATGACTTCCTTGTTCTATAAAGTCCCTCCTTCAGAAATACTTAACTAGTTCTGATTGGGCTAGCGGTTCCTGTGTTGTGATTTGACAGCAGCTGAGCGCACGTTACCCTCCTGGAAACACGATTGGACTAGTTTTAAGAAGCAAGTGTGCAGGAGCATGTGCTGGAGATGTACTTATAATCACAGGAGCGTTTTTACTGACGAGATGCGCATGAAAATCGCATTCGATTTTTTTGCACAGCCCTAACATCTAGTTAACAAAGCTAAACAGCGTTGCCCTTTGTGTAATAAGTTACAGAAACTGTTAAACGCACCAACTTAAATAATAAAATACACTTACCGGTTGTGGTCCATAAACAACGCCTTCTCCAGACAAAGAGGGAACTGCTCCATCTTTCAGGAATTATCTTTGTTCGAATCCGGCATTAAACTGATTGAGATTGAGGAACGTGTCCTCAAGAAAATGTGCTGCACATAGTTTTACATGTGGATTATAATTTTCGGGAACCGAGTTAAACATAATTTGTAACCATTAATCTCCAAGTACAGCGTCCCTGGGAAGCCCAAATAAAGGTGATTGGACTCCGAGATGAAAATAACAGCGTTTCAACGACATGGAGACAAACACAGCTCTTCCTCTTCTCCGTCGGAGCACAACAATACCACTCCCCCCTGTTTGTGTATTCCTGTGGGCGGAGGTTAGTCAAAAAACTGTTTTAGTGACGTCATTACTGCAGGAAGTAGAGGGATGTAGTCCAAACGGGCCGTTTGATGTAGGCGAATTCTGTTAAATAAAATATCTCGCTTGGCAATGAACTTTAGTATTTTACAGATATTATTTATACTCTAACAACAACATTTCACACTAACTAAAGTTTGAAACTTGGAATCATGAAGAACGGGACTTTTACATATCAAATGTACTTACAGGCTGTGAGTCAGAACAATCAGCATTGTAGTCTACACTCCTAGGATCTGAGTCCTGGATGGCCTATAACTTAGCCTGCACTGGACACACTATCATTGTTCAGGAGGCAGACACACTCTTGCAGTTTAAATCTAGATTAAAGACCCATCTCTTTAACCTGGTTTACACATAAAACACTCTGTTGAACAACATTCATTAGGAAAACAGTGTGTCAATAATGCAAAATGATAGTTAAAGGCAGTTCATCATTGAATTCAGTGATGTCATCTCTGTTCAGTTAAATAGTGTCTGTGCATTTATTTGCAATCAAGTCAACGATATCGCTGTAGATGAAGTGACCCCAACTAAGCAAGCCAGAGGCGACAGCGGCAAGGAACCGAAACTCCATCGGTGACAGAATGGAGAAAAAAACCTTGGGAGAAACCAGGCTCAGATGAGGGGCCAGTTCTCCTCTGACCAGACGAAACCAGTTGTTCAATTCCAGGCTGCAGCAAAGGAAGAAGGACACGAGGAAGGTTTACTCCAGCTGCGCTCCATTTTTCGGGCTGCTCTCTTTAGGGTGCGAGTATGCTCATTATACCATGGTGTCAAACTGTTTTCCTTAACCTTCCTTAAGTGTAAAGGAGCAACTGTATTTAAAGTGCTAGAAAAGAGACAGTCCATAGTTTCTGTTACATCATCAAGTTGTTCTGAGGTTTTGGATATGCTAAGGAATTTGGATACATCAGGAAGATAACTTAAAAAGCAGTCTTTTGTGGTAGAAGTGATGGTTCTTCCATACTTGTAACAAGAAGTAGAATTTACAATTTTGGCTATATGAAGTTTGCACAGAACTAAATAATGATCTGAGATATCATCACTTGGCTGAATAATTTCAACACCATCAACATCAATTCCATGTGACAGTATTAAATCTAGAGTATGATTTTGACAATGAGTAGGTCCTGAAACGTGTTGTCTAACACCAATAGAGTTCAGAATGTCTATAAATGCTGATCCCAATGCATCGTTTTCATTATCAACATGGATATTAAAATCACCAACTATTAAAACTTTATCTGCAGCCAGAACTAACTCGGATGTAAAATCACCAAACTCTTTAATAAAGTCTGTATGGTGCCCTGGTGGCCTGTATACAGTAGCCAGTACAAACATAACAGGGGATTTATCATTAACATTTGTTTCTCTGGATAATGTTATATGAAGTACCATTACTTCAAACGAGTTATACTTGTAGCCTGCCCTCTGAGAAATCCTGAAAACGTTGTTATAAATTGAAGCAACACCTCCACCTTTGCCTTTTAGACGCGGCTCATGTTTATAACAGTAATCTTGGGGGGTGGACTCATTTAAAATAATGTAATCATCAGGTTTCTGTCAAACAGAGCACATCTAGATTATGATCAGTGTCAATGTCACCTTTATTTATATAGCACTTTAAACAAAATACATTGTGTCAAAGCAACTGAACAACATTCATTAGGAAAACAGTGTCAATAATGCAAAAATGATAGTTAAAGGCAGTTCATCATTGGATTCAGTTATGTCATCTCTGTTCAGTTAAATAGTGTCTGTGCATTTATTTGCAATCAAGTCAACGATATCGCTGTAGATGAAGTGACCCCAACTAAGCAAGCCAGAGGCGACAGCGGCAAGGAACCGAAACTCCATCGGTGACAGAATGGAGAAAAAAACCTTGGGAGAAACCAGGCTCAGTTGGGGGGCCAGTTCTCCTCTGACCAGACGAAACCAGTAGTTCAATTCCAGGCTGCAGCAAAGTCAGATTGTGCAGAAGAATGTGAGCAATCCATTTTCTCAGTAACACTCCATCACTAATAAAATCTCCACGAGCAAGGTTACACATTTGTGCAGGAGTGACCGCATACTGGAAAAGCTCATTCAAAGAGTTATCAGCTCACTGCACTTTTTCTCTGTCAAAACAAGATAAGACAACGCAGACAAATCCGGAACAAACAAATCAGTGCAAGCTTTATTAAACATGGTTTCCTTTTGATTCTTTCTTTCGCCGCATCATTGCACAAGTCACTACACAGTTGGCATCTTGACTTCGTTCCATTTTATTTTCATTATTAGCAGTAACTACAGGGAAAACTGAACTTTCAGCCCATACACGCTCACCTAGTTGTCAGTTTCCCAAAATAATATAACTCCTTCAATTGGCAAGGCTGTTCGTACTCCCACTACAACCTCAGCTTGAATCAAGTCAAGTCAAGTCACCTTTATTTATATAGCGCTTTAAACAAAATACATTGCGTCAAAGCAACTGAACAACATTCATTAGGAAAACAGTGTCGATAATGCAAAAATGATAGTTAAAGGCAGTTCATCATTGAATTCAGTGTCAACACTGCACTGGCTCCCTATCAAACATCGTATAGATTTTAAAATATTGCTTATTACATATAAAGCCCTGAATGGTTTAGCACCTCAGTATTTGAATGAGCTCCTTTTACATTATAATCCTCTACGTCCGCTACGTTCTCAAAACTCAGGCAATTTGATAATACCTAGAATATCAAAATCAACTGCGGGCGGCAGATCCTTTTCCTATTTGGTGCCTAAACTCTGGAATAACCTACCTAACATTGTTCGGGAGGCAGACACACTCTTGCAGTTTAAATCTAGATTAAAGACCAATCTCTTTAACCTGGCATACACATAACATACTAATATGCTTTTATTATGCAAATCCGTTAAAGGATTTTTAGGCTGCATTAATTAGGTAAACCGGAACCGGGAACACTTCCCATAACAACCTATGTACTTGCTACATCATTAGAAGAATGGCATCTACGCTAATATTAGTCTGTTTCTCTCTTGTTCCGAGGTCACCGTAGCCACCAGATCCAGTCTGAGTCCAGATCAGAGGGTCACTGCAGTCACCCGGATCCAGTACGTATCCAGACCAGATGCTGGATCAGCACCTAGAAAGGACCTCTACATCCCTGAAAGACAGCGGAGACCAGGACAACTAGAGCCCCAGATACAGATCCCCTGTAAAGACCTTGTCTCAGAGGAGCACCAGGACAAGACCACAGGAAACAGATGATTCTTCTGCACAATCTGACTTTTCTGCAGCCTGGAATTGAACTACTGGTTTCGTCTGGTCAGAGGAGAACTGGCCCCCCAACTGAGCCTGGTTTCTCCCAAGGTTTTTTTCTCCATTCTGTCACCGATGGAGTTTCGGTTCCTTGCCGCTGTCGCCTCTGGCTTGCTTAGTTGGGGTCACTTCATCTACAGCGATATCGTTGACTTGATTGCAAATAAATGCACAGACACTATTTAACTGAACAGAGATGACATCACTGAATTCAATGATGTACTGCCTTTAACTCTCATTTTTGCATTATTGACACTGTTTTCCTAATGAATTTTGTTCAGTTGCTTTGACGCAATGTATTTTGTTTAAAGCGCTATATAAATAAAGGTGACTTGACTTGACTTGTGGGGGACACTTACTAACTGTAACCCGCTGGGTGAAAACAACCTGTAAAACCACCAACGCCTTCAATACCATGATGTGGCCCCGAGATACAGTAAATACTGCTACCCACATTCAACACTACACTAAAACAACAAACTTGACATCTCAAAAGAAACATGCCGCTACACCTACAGGGAAAACTCACGTTCAAGAAAATAATATTACACAAATGTACTTACCAACTGGTGATTTTGCACGATGACTAAACAAACTCAGGTATGCGTGCTCCCCCCAAAAAAATATTATCAGAGTATCATAATTAAGACCCTAAACTATATTTCTGAAATCATCAGCATCATCAGTGTGTAAAGTGGGGTGTCTGGCTGCACCGGTGTAATGTGCTGTTGTAGCAATGTAAAAGTGCTCAAAACTATACAAACAACCCAACATCCAAAGTCCATGCTATGTCTACACTAATCTGGATATATTGGAAAACTGAGTTTTCGTCTAAAAACGATCTGCGTCCATTATCATTTTCAAACATTCTCCAAAAGTTGCTCATCCACACTGAAACTTATGAAAACACATTCCCTGCTGCGCATGACTAAAGCTTCAACCTGCGTCATTTCCACTAGGTGTTTATTTACTTTCCGGCTCTTTGAAACTTTGCGGCAATGTCAAGGAAAGGAGTTTTTTAAACGTATGTACAAACTGGCATTACTTTTTAACAAGACTGTGAAAACGGAGAGCATCCAAAACAACTGCTGTACAATGTCTTTCACCATCTTGGCTGAATTGGCAATATGACTGCATCACATGACTAAAAATGCGTCATTGTATTCAAAAGCCTCTGTTTTCACAGTCCACACTACGACGCGAAGACAGTGTTTTCATGTGTGGACATGGCCCAAGCCTCCTTTGTCTCAGCTAGTTTTCTCATTTAAAGGAGCGTCTGAAGCACAGTGGCAGAAGTAGGCAATGGACTGCAGCTGGAGCACCCAAATTCAAACAACGGGAACTATCACACACAGTATTGGACTGATTATCTAAACATTCAACACATGTATTTTATTTATTTAAAAAAATCTTTTGTCTTTCAGAATTTCTGAAATTATGAGGAGTCTTGATCACTAAAACAAAGGATCATTACTAACTCCGTGCACATCATTGGTGAAAATGTCTCAAACATTTTTGTCTTATCAATTGTGAAGTTTTTTTTTTTTAAAGCAACATCATAATTATCAAATTATTTCATTTTGTGATGGTAATGATATTTTGCAATGACCAACATTTGAATGTTTAATTTGGTAAAATCCCTTGGGTGGATCAGATCATTAGTAAGGGACACATGATAACACAGAAACAAACACATCAGGTAGTCTTACTGAATAATCACTGTAACTAATGTTAAACTACTGTGAAAACACTACATTTACAACAAAACAATGACAGATTTAGACATTACGATTTTAAGACATTATTTTACATTAAGCTATATAATGGATAAGATCTGTGATCTAGAGATGCTTTGAGACCTGAGCTGTTCTGAGATCAGAGGATCATCATCGACAGCATGTGACGAGTGTTTAAACATCTACTGATGCAGATTGTGTGTGTGTGTGTGGGTTAGAGATAGTGGGTGTCTGTAGTCTTTGTGTGTGAGAGTGTGTTCTTCACGCCTTCTTCTTGCGCAGGAAGAAGTAGGAGATGCAGGAGATGAAGGTGAGACAGACGGAGATCCAGGCCAGGATGAAGGAGCCTCCGTACCAGCCCGGTTCCTTGTCTTTGTGGAAGATGTTGGTGTAGATGGAGGCCGCGATCATGATGCACAGCCCTGAGGAGCACAGACACAGTCTTCAGAGAGAGGCGTGTGTGTGTGAGTGTGTGTGTGTGAGTGTTACACGTACAGGCCAGCAGCTGGAAGACTCCAGTAAACAGGAAGCGCTTTCCTTTAGGTAGTGTGTAGAGCTGAGCCACGAACACGAACAGCCCCAGGATGCAGAAGATGCAGGCGAGCACAGAGCTGGCCTGAACCGCCTGCAGATACTCTGAAACACACACGACAGACCAACACCTGAGCGTCTGATGTCTGAACTGCTTCAGAAACATTTCAGATAAATCCATGCAAATACACAAATGAAGGAACATTAAAAGTAATACATCTCAGTTTGCTGCTGTGAGTGAAAAAAGCATTACAGAAAACTTGTTGATGCAAAATTTGAGAAATAGTACATATTAACAAAGTTTTTAAAGAGATTTCAGATCTGTGAGATTCACAAAACCCATTCAGTGTGTTTGTGTGACTGCTGATTGATTGATTAATTAACACTGCACTGATTAATATACGTGTTCAGACCTTGAGGATAGTGACCAAGATTCTCTGTGTAGCTCCAGTTTCCTCTAATCAGAATCCAGCGACCCCAAATATCAGTGGACATTGTTTCGGTCACCCACCAGGCCTGCACACACACACACACACACACACACATATCCATCAGCATGAATGAGAACATGCTCCTCGTGAACTTCTGGTATCATATTCTTCTGTAGCAAACTGTAGCATTAGCAAACTTTTCTGTCATATTACTAATAACTATCAATCATAATTATAATATAGTATAATACATATATATTATAATATAGTATATTATGAACTATAAAAAATGTAACATATTACTACATAAAACCA
>NC_081763.1:36154443-36159443 GCF_963082965.1 Carassius carassius
TTTTTAGAAAGGTGAGAGGCGGCCATCTTTATCTTCAAACATTCTCACCCACCGTCAAACTAAAAGTCCCTACAAAATAAAGGACCCTAAATCAAACAAAATATACCAGTGCTCCAATAGCACAACAACTTAGATTAAACTCAAAACGGCTCCTACATAGCCGGCCCCTTATAGCTATTGCAGGAAGCAAGCTATAACTAACTAAATGTAATTTTCCAAGGAGCTATATATTATTCCCTTAAACTCATTATGCATTATTTACAAGAATAAATGAGTGCAGCGATTCAGTGTATGTATCTGTATGACAGTGTGTGCACGTGCGCAAGTTCATTCAGGTCTCACTCAGCTTTAGATTACTGGCCTTCTACTAGCAAGCAGATCTTACTGATAGGTCTTTCAAGCTGGCTTGTTTTGGTTTGAAGCCGTACACTGCGGACCAAGCCTTTGGAGTCAGGGAGGGCTTCAGTGACTCTAGCTAGCATCCACGATCCTCTTGGCGCTGTGCTGTCGGCTACTAGTACGACGTCTCCTGGACAGAAGTTGCGTCTGACACGAGACCATTTTTGCCGTGTTTGCAGAAGAGGGAGGTACTCTCGGACCCAGCGTTTCCAAAATAAGTCGGCAATGTACTGGATCTGTCTCCAACGATGTCTGGTGTAAAGATCTTCTTTCACGAACAAACCCGGTGGTAGAACAGGCTGCACCTTAAGCTGCAGTAAATGATTAGGCGTTAACGGCTCCAAGTCATTTGGGTTGTCAGAAACAGTCGTGAGTGGACGGCTATTGAGAATGGCCTCAACCTCACACATTACTGTCTGAAGGCCTTCATCATCCAGATACTGCTGGTTGGTGACTGACTGTAACGTCGTTTTGATCGTGCGAATCAACCTCTCCCATATCCCTCCATAATGGGCACCATGGGGAGGGTTAAATGTCCATTTCACTCCCTTTTGGAGCAGACTTTTTTCAATTTGTTGCATGTTCCAAGATTTCAAGGACTCTTTTAGTTCCTTTTCAGTTGCAACAAAGTTTGTTCCATTATCTGATCGCAACTCAGACACTGGTCCTCTTCTGGCAATGAAACGTCTGAATGCATGAATGCAAGAGTCAGTATCAAGTGAATGTGCAACCTCCAAGTGTATAGCACGGCTGGTAAGACATGTGAAAATCACGCCGTACCGTTTTACAATGCTGCGGCCTCGTTTTACCTCTAATGGCCCAAAATAATCAACCCCTACATGCGTGAAGGGCGGAAGGCCAGGGGTCAACCTGTCAACTGGCAAGTCTGCCATTTTCTGTTCACCTGCACTCAATTTGACTCTTCTGCATCTGGTGCATTCATAAACTACCTTTCTGGCCAGAGTGTTGGCGCAAGGAATCCAATATCTTTGTCTGAGTTTGGAGAGCATGAAATTTCTTCCACTGTGTCCAACTTCTTGATGGATGTGCTGAAGTAAGAGTTTGGAAACGTGATGGTCCTTAGGGAGGATTGCAGGATGTTTCTGCTCGGTGGGCATTGCCATTTTACTCAGACGTCCACCAACCCTTAAAATGCCATTGGCCAGAAGAGGATCCAACCTGTAGATGGAGCTGTTTCTGTTTACATTTTGCATGCCTTTCTGCAAACAGGCTATTTCTTGTGGGAATCCCTGCCTTTGGCAAAACTGCAAGATTGCGACCTCAGCATCCTCTAGATCACTGATTGACAGAACATTTGGACCTGTCTTTTCATGTTTTCCTTTTCTTGTGGTCATGATATGTCTGTTTAGATCTTTCTTGTCATTTTTACATAATTTCAACAGAACAGACTTGAACCTCAGGAACCATGCCACAGCTTTCTTGAGCCTCATCCAAGTTGAGAAATAATTCATGAGGTAAGTAGTGGCGTCACAGTTTTCCTTCACAGCAACGTTGACAGTGACAACTCCTTTTCTTAATTCAGGGTCATCTTGAGAGAGAATGGGTTCAGAAGGAAGCTCTGGCCAGCAATGAGATGGTTCCTTCAGAAAGTCTGGGCCACTGATCCATGTTGTTCTTTTCAAGAATGTGTTGACATGTAGTCCCCGGGAGGCGTAATCAGCGGGATTGAGTTTTGTGCCTATATACTTCCATTGGGAGACATCGGACTCACTTCTGATGACATTAACACGGTTTGCCACAAAGGTTAGGAATCTTCTGCTTTCATTCCGGATGTACCTTAGAACAGTCATGCTATCTGTCCAAAACAGAGACTTTTCCAATTCCATATGCAACTCCTCAGATAGCATCTTGTCCATTCGTACGGCCAAAACTGCAGCAGTGAGCTCCATTCGTGGTGTGGTCATCAGTTTTAAAGGAGCAACTCGGGCCTTTCCCATTATAAAGGTGACATGAACCTTGTTGCTGCTAGACAGCCTGAGATAGGTAACTGTTCCATACCCAAGGTCACTCGCATCACAGAAGTGATGCATCTGTGCTGTTTTGACATCTCCAAAGTTGTTTGGTACAAGGCATCGGTTGACCTTGAACTCCCTCACTCTTGGAAGATCTTGCCACCATTGGTTCCAAGCTTGAGCGTGGACCTCTGGCAATTCTTCATCCCATCCAATGTTCTGCTTGCATAACTCTTGCAAGATGTGTTTTGCCGGAAAGGTGAGAGGTGCAAGGAATCCAAGTGGGTCATATATAGAACTGACCATGGACAGAATCCCACGTCTGGTGCATGGACGCTCCTTTATGGTCACCTGGAATGTGAAAGTGTCTTCCTTAACACACCATTGCACACCGAGAGCTCTTTCAACTGGCAAATCTTCTATGTCAAGGTCAAGATTCTTTATGTCCTTGGCCCTCTCAGGCTCTGGAATGGAGGCCAATACAGCTCTGTTGTTACTAATCCATTTGGTCAACTTAAAGCCTCCAGTTGCACAGAGCAATTTCAGCTCTTTACAAAGTCCAATGGCATGGCCCTCTGTGTCCATTGCCTTCAACAAATCATCCACATAGAAGTTGTTCTTGACTGTGCTAGTTGCATCAGCTGAGAAGCACCCCTTGCTATCCTCATCTGTCCTCCTTAAAGCATAACTTGCACAGCTAGCTGATGATGTTGCGCCAAAAAGATGTACAATCATCCTGTACTCTTTTAGTGGCTGACTGACGTCCCCATTTGGCCACCAAAGGAAGCGCAAGAAGTTCGCATGATGAGATGGGACCTTTACTTGATAGTACATTTTCTCCACATCAGCCATGATAGCAATGTTGTCAAGACGAAAGCGGACTAAGACCCCAATTAAGCTGTTTGTAAGATTGGGACCTTGAATGAGTTCAGTGTTCAGTGAGGCACCCTGATAAGCTGCAGAGCAGTCAAATACCACACGCAAGCTCCCCTTCTTTGGGTGAAAAACACCATGGTGTGGAATATACCACACTTTTCCATTTTCCTGTGGCTGGTCTTGGGGTACAAGTTCAGCATGTCTGCATGATAGGACCTTTTCCATAAATGCCTTATACTCATTATGAAAGTCACTATTCCTTTGAAACTTTCTCTTTAAAGACAATGCTCGTTGCTCTGCCATGTGACGGTTGTTTGGCATCATAGGATTATCCTTCTTGAATGGCAAAGGCAATTGATAATGTCCATCCACTATTTCAACAGAGCTGTCCATTATCTGCATGAATTTGTGGTCTTCTACCGACATTTGTTTCTTTTCCTCAAAACTCTTTTCTGGGAAATCATGATTGTATTGCTGAATCAAAAGTTCACTCAGGTTATCAACAGAAATCCGATGTGCATGAACATATTTCTGACCTTGCTTGTTGATGCATGCATCCTCAGTATGGAGAAGTCCATTCACCACCCAACCTAGAAGTGTTTTAACAGCAAAGGGTCCATTACCCTGGCTATTGATAATTCTCCAAGGTTCCATCAATTTGGGTGCATTAATCCCAATCAGAAGGTCAATCCCAGCATTAATGTTGGGAATATCAACATCTTGAAGATAAGGCCATTTTCGAATATCTTCTCGTCTGGGGATATGTTCCCTATTGACTGGAATTTCCTGCTGAGTGTAAACTTCAGGTAATTTTATGAATTCCTTTCCTTCCAAGCTACACACTTCCAGGCCCTTGACTACCAGGCTGTTAACAGATTTCTTTTGCCCCATAGTGCGCAGAAGTATTTGTTGATGTTTCCCATTAGCATTCAAGTTCTTCCTAAGTTGTTCTGTGCAAAAGGTTGCGGAACTCCCTGGGTCAAGGAAAGCGTATGTCTGAACTACATTATTTGAATTACTCATTTGACTTGAACTGGTATTATTGCAAGTGTACAATGTTTATCACTACATTCAAATGCCTCTGTTTTCATTGAAACCAACCCACTGCTCACTGCCTTTTTGTCTGAAGGACATGCATTACTCTGCTCTTTCGTTACATTTTGAGGTATATGCAAGATAGTGGGATGTAATTTTGAACAAATTGAACAGGTTTGTCTATTTTTGCAAGTCAAACTCATGTGTCCTTTAGCAAGACAACCAAAGCAGACACCTTTAGTCTTTAGCAGCTCAACTCGTGCGTTGTGAGACTTCTTCATCAGCTCTTGACATGACACAATCTCATGCTCACCATTACAGGCAGGACATAATTTTGATGAACTGTTTTTGGGTATATTGGATACTTGCATTGTGCTCTCTGTGTTGTTCTTTGGCGCAACTGCTACTGTTGTGGCGAAACTGCTCCCTCTGTTCTTCTGCATAGAACTCAGTGGCTTGCTACTGCTAGCGGCTATTTTTGGTGACCTTCTGTTTGAGGAGCTGTCTTGGAGGTTACCAAAGACTGGGTCTTGTAGAATCCTGGCCTGCCTTTCCAGGAAGAGGACAAGATCCGAAAACGTGGCTCTTGCTCCTGTTCGTTCCCTGATGTCAAAAGCATGTGATCTCCATTTTTCTTTCACTTTGTAAGGCACCTTGGAGATCAGAAGCCTCAGGTTTAATGGAAGGTTCAGCTCATCCATGTACCTTAAGGTACGC
>NC_081763.1:36164443-36199443 GCF_963082965.1 Carassius carassius
CTTGAGGTACTCCATACTGCACTTGTGATCGATAGGATACATCTTCGTTCACTGCTACGAACTGATGGCGGTCATATAAGTACGATTTAAACCATGCTAATGCACTTCCACTGATGCCAACAAACTGTTCAAGTCTATGCAAAAGAATGTTGTGGTCAATTGTGTCAAACGCAGCACTAAGATCCAATAAAACTAATAGAGAGATACACCCACGATCAGATGATAAGAGCAGATCATTTGTAACTCTAAGGAGAGCAGTCTCAGTACTATGATACGGTCTAAATCCTGACTGGAAATCCTCACATATACCATTTTTTCTCTAAGAAGGAATATAATTGTGTGGATACCACCTTTTCTAGTATCTTGGACAGAAAAGGGAGATTCGAGATTGGTCTATAATTAACTAGTTCTTTGGGGTCAAGTTGTGGTTTTTTGATGAGAGGCTTAATAACAGCCAGTTTGAAGGTTTTGGGGACATGTCCTAATGACAATGAGGAATTAATAATAGTCAGAAGAGGATCTATGACTTCTGGAAGCACCTCTTTCAGGAGCTTAGATGGTATAGGGTCTAACATACATGTTGTTGGTTTAGATGATTTAACAAGTTTATACAATTCTTCCTCTCCTATGGTAGAGAATGAGTGGAACTGTTCCTCAGGGGGTCTATAGTGCACTGTCTGATGTGATACTGTAGCTGACGGCTGAATGGTTGCAATTTTATCTCTAATAGTATCGATTTTAGAAGTAAAGTAGTTCATAAACTCATTACTGCTGTGGTGTTGGGAAATGTCAACACTTGTTGAGGCTTTATTTTTCGTTAATTTAGCCACTGTATTGAATAAATACCTGGGGTTATGTTTGTTTTCTTCTAAAAGAGAAGAAAAGTAATCGGATCTAGCAGTTTTTAATGCTTTTCTGTAGGATATGTTACTTTCCCGCCAAGCAATACGAAATACCTCTAGTTTTGTTTTCCTCCAGCTGCGCTCCATTTTTCGGGCTGCTCTCTTTAGGGTGCGAGTATGCTCATTATACCATGGTGTCAAACTGTTTTCCTTAACCTTCCTTAAGCGTAAAGGAGCAACTTTATTTAAAGTGCTAGAAAAGAGAGAGTCCATAGTTTCTGTTACATCATCAAGTTGTTCTGAGGTTTTGGATATGCTAAGGAATTTGGATACATCAGGAAGATAACTTAAAAAGCAGTCTTTTGTGTTAGAGGTGATGGTTCTTCCATACTTGTAACAAGAAGTAGAATTTACAATTTTGGCTATATGAAGTTTGCACAGAACTAAATAATGATCTGAGATATCATCACTTGGCTGAATAATTTCAACACCATCAACATCAATTCCATGTGACAGTATTAAATCTAGAGTATGATTTCGACAATGAGTAGGTCCTGAAACGTGTTGTCTAACACCAATAGAGTTCAGAATGTCTATAAATGCTGATCCCAATGCATCGTTTTCATTATCAACATGGATATTAAAATCACCAACTATTAAAACTTTATCTGCAGCCAGAACTAACTCGGATGTAAAATCACCAAACTCTTTAATAAAGTCTGTATGGTGCCCTGGTGGCCTGTATACAGTAGCCAGTACAAACATAACAGGGGATTTATCATTAACATTTGTTTCTCTGGATAGTGTTATATGAAGTACCATTACTTCAAACGAGTTATACTTGAAGCCTGCCCTCTGAGAAATCCTGAAAACGTTGTTATAAATTGAAGCAACACCTCCACCTTTGCCTTTTAGACGTGGCTCATGTTTATAACAGTAATTTTGGGGGGTGGACTCATTTAAAATAATGTAATCATCAGGTTTTAGCCAGGTTTCTGTCAAACAGAGTACATCTATATTATGATCAGTGATCATATTATTTACAAAAAGTGTTTTCGTAGAAAGGGATCTGATATTCAATAAGCCAAGCTTTATCATTTGTTTATCCATATTGCTTCTGTTTTTTATTTGTTGAACCTCAATTAAATTGTTAATCTTAACCTGGTTTGGACGTTTTTTGTTTTTTCTAGTTCGGGGAACAGACACAGTCTCTATAGTGTGATATCTAGGTGAAAGAGTCTCTATGTGCTGAGAATTAACTGACCTCTGTGACGGGAGGCAGCTAGCAGACGGTCGGTTTAGCCAGTCTGTCTGCTTCCTGACCTGGGCCCCAGTTAGTCAAGTATAAACACTAAGACTATTTGCCATATTTCTAGAGAGAAGAGTGGCGCCACCCCAGGAGGGATGAAGACCATCTCTTTTAAACAGGTCAGGTCTGCCCCAAAAGCTCGTCCAATTGTCTATGAAACCTATGTTATTCTGTGGGCACCACTTAGACATCCAGCCATTGAGTGATGACAATCTGCTATGCATCTCATCACCACGGTAAGCAGGGAAGCACACACACACACACTGTCTCTCTCTCTCACACACACACACACACACTGTCTCTCTCTCTCTCTCTCACACACACACACACACACACACACTGTCTCTCTCTCTCTCTCACACACACACACACACACACACTCACTGTCTCTCTCTCACACACACACACACACACACACACACACTCACTGTCTCTCTCTCACACACACACACACACACACACACTGTCTCTCTCTCTCACACACACACACACACACACACACTGTCTCTCTCTCTCACACACACGCACTCTCACACACACTGTCTCTCTTTCACACACACACACACACACACACGCACTCTCACACACACTGTCTCTCTTTCACACACACACACACACACACACACACACACACACACACATGGTTCAAACTCACCTGTCTGTTTCTCACACACTTTGAGGGCTAAACTACATTATCACAGTTTTTGTTCCTCATTCTATCATTCTAGAGAAAAAACCTGTTTGGGCTCTGGAGCAGTTCTTCTTCTTTTGCTGCAAGGCAACATTTCTGTCATCATTTAGTCTTCCTCATGGCATTACAAACCTGTATGACTTTCTTTCTTCTGTGGAGCATAAAAGTGGATATATTGAAGCATGTGGAGATCCAAACAACATTGAACCCCTTTGACTATCAATGAATGAAAAAAAAACTCCAAATAACTTGTTTTTGTTTAATAACTGTCACCCTGTCCCGTATACGGGACACCTACATTTACTTCACTGTATTACAATTAAATCTAATCTAATCTTGACAAACTATATATCGTTGGAAAGGTCTAAGACTCCCAACTATATATTTTACCAATGTTTTTTGTTAAAAATTATGAAGGAAAAGTAACAGATTAATTTATGCTAAGAGTGCACCCTCAAAAATCTACATCATAAAAGGATGTTGCGTTGTTGCTTTTTTCTCGATCACATTTTAGAAATCATCAGAAATTATATATCAACTGAAAACTTAAAATCTCAAAATTGATCCTTTAAAACCCATTTTAAAATCAGACATTGCATTACCATGTAAATGGTACATCAATATTATGTTACAAAATGTTTTCATTCATGAATTAATAAAATTTAAGTTTGGCTCATGCACTATAAAGTCTATGTTCAAAAATATGAGTGACAGTCAAGGGGGTTTAACTGATAATCTATTTATATTTTCTTTAACTATTTTTTTCCCTTTTACTTGATTATAAAGGAATCTCAGCAACTACTTGTCACGCTGTCTGTTCTGTGTTTCCCTGGGTGTCCACTAGTGGTCTCACTTCCCCATAGGCACCCCACCGGAGGCACTACATTTCCCACAAAGCCTTGTCCCTTCATCACAGTAATTGCACTCCTGTTAATTGCACTCAGGTGTCTTCACTTCATAGTCATTACCCTGCCTATTTAAACCGGTCTGTTTCTGTTTGTTTCATGGAGTCCTAACTTTCCGTCACCCAGTTTCCTGGAGTGCCTAGTTTCGAGTTCTTGTTCCTGTTTGTTTTGGATTGATTTTTGGTTTTGACCCCCTGCTTGTTGGATTCTGATTTTGGATTACCCATTAAAACTCACACTGCTTTTGTATCTCCCATCTCCTGTGTTCCCGATCGTTACACTACTCAGTACAAAACTTTAGTTCTTACTAGAACCAGGAAGTATGACCATATTAGCCCGGTCCTGTCAACACTGCACTGGCTCCCTATCAAGCATCGTATAGATTTTAAAATATTGCTTATTACTTATAAAGCCCTGAATGGTTTAGCACCTCAGTATTTGAATGAGCTCCTTTTACATTATAATCCTCTACGTCCGCTACGTTCTCAAAACTCAAGCAATTTGATAATACCTAGAATATCAAAATCAACTGCGGGCGGCAGATCCTTTTCCTATTTGGTGCCTAAACTCTGGAATAACCTACCTAACATTGTTCGGGAGGCAGACACACTCTTGCAGTTTAAATCTAGATTAAAGACCCATCTCTTTAACCTGGCTTACACATAACATAATAATATGCTTTTAATATCCAAATCCGTTAAAGGATTTTTAGGCTGCATTAATTAGGTAAACCGGAACCGGGAACACTTCCCATAACACCCTATGTACTTGCTACATCATTAGAAGAATGGCATCTACGCTAATATTAGTCTGTTTCTCTCTTGTTCCGAGGTCACCGTAGCCACCAGATCCAGTCTGTATGATATTCTTAGAGCATCACATGAAGATGTGTTTCACGTGTCTAAAATCCATCAATCACAGATGATTAGAAGTGAATGTTTGATCATTCCCTCTGACCTCTTACTGTCCAGCTCTGATGAAAAACACTGGACTGTGACAGGTTTGTGGAAGTGTCTTTAATGTATTACAATAAAAAGCAAATGTGAAACATTTAGCTTTTATTAGTACAGCAAGACAATGGAATATTCAGTATGAGATCATAACAGACAGTGAGGTACAGTATAACAAAGTTGTGCAGAATCCAGAACTGAAGAAATTTTTATGAAAAACTGAAAAAAACTGAAAAACTGAAAAAACTTTATGTTGATTCACTACGATTTGTAACATTAATGTAGTAAAAAACATTAAAAAAAAAAAAAAAAAAGTCTAAACGGCCCATTTATGAGGGATTCATGCTGACAAATGCAATGATTTAGACTTGAATTAGAATTCTGTATCCTGTTTGCACCCTCAGTTTATTGTTGGAATTAGAAGCCATTCAGTTTAGTTCTAGATGATGCACAACTCGCATACTCACAGTCACAAATACTCACACACACACACACACGCATTCATTCACACACACACACTCACAGGAGTGATTCCCTTAACTTTTGCCCAATGAAAGCATTCATCCATCCATCAGACAGACGAGTGGAGGCTGAGACAGCCTTAGTAGATGGGTGGAGATGAGTAGAGAGACATCTGCAGAGAACAGACAGACAGAGAGAGAGAAATACACAGACGGTTATATCTGCTGGGCAGCTGGAGGAGGAAAGATGACTGACGGCGAGGAGGTGAGGAGCACGTATGAAGGAGAAGACGCATAAGATGGTGAGACGTGACATCTGAGGACACAGCTGCACACCAGCACCAGCATCTGAGGATAAACACACACAGACGGTCAGAAGACACGCGTGCAGCGCTGGAGTCTAGTGTGTTTGGGTCTGTTCAGATGGACTCACCATGATTCCTGCTAACCCCAGAAACCCTCCCAACACCATCGGCGCGTGCGAGGCGAAGACCTGCTTGATCACGCTGGGACAGCTCTACACACACACACACACACACGGATGAGCGACTGCACTCCTCAAACAGCACACAGGCAGAAACAAGAGCAAGACAAACAGGAAGTGACTCACAGAATATGTGAGCTTATGCAGGATGTCGCCGTCTGGACAGGTGTCTCGTACAAACACTTCAATCGGTCCACCGATGCCACAGCAGTCAAACTGACACACAAACACACACCTGTCAGACCATGTGTGTGTGTGTGTGTGTGTGTGTGTGTGTGTGTGTGTGCGCGTGTGAGAGAGAGAGGGAGGGAGAGAGAGAGTGTGTGTGTGTGTGTGTCTCTGTGTGTGTGTCTCTGTGTGAGTGTGTGTGTGAGAGAGAGAGTGTGTGTGTGTGTGTGTGTGTGTGTGTGTGTGTGTCTCTGTGTGAGTGTGTGTGTGTGTGAGTGAGTGTGTGTGTGAGAGAGAGAGAGAGAGAGAGAGAGAGAGAGAGAGTGTGTGTGTGTGTGTGTCTCTGTGTGTGTGTCTCTGTGTGTGTGTCTCTGTGTGAGTGTGTGTGTGTGAGTGTGTGTGTGAGTGTGTGTGTGAGAGAGAGAGTGTGTGTGTGTGTGTGTGTGCGTATCTTACAGCGTTGTGGAATAGTTTGAGGGTGACTGCTTGACCAGGACTCCTGGTGTTGAGATACTGAGCGTAGATGGTGTTGTAGAAGTTCACCAACTCATCTGCCAGCTACAACACAACAAACACACAACTGCCTTAAAACAGCACTATTAGACAGACACCTGTGTGTGTGTGTGTGTGTGTGTGTGTGTGTGTTTACCCGTCCACTCCACATGAAGGCCATCACACCAGCTGTGATTTCAATGATGATCAGAACAAACAGCAGGCCAGAAAACTTGATGAAAACATCAGAAAAACAAATGTTTACAGATTTAGACAGAAATGTCTACAGATAAGAGTTTGTCCTCCTGTGCTCTGAATCCTGAAGGAGTGTAACGGCTTTGCTTCAGTGTCAACACGTGTAACACCTCTGTATGTGTTTTAGTGATAGACTCACCACACTGAGAGCTGTTTTGCTGTGGTTACACGCACCACAACCACCGATGATGGCCACCAGCAGCATCAGGACCCCAGTGACCACCAGCACCATCACACCTGCGGACAGAGGACACGTCCAGTCACGCATCAACATCACCTGTGTCATCATCTGTCAGTGAGAAACATCAGCAGAACAGACCGATGTTGAACTGTGGCGTGTTCAGATCGATGTCGAAGAATCCTCTGGTTTCAGCGCCGAACCGGAGCCACATACCTAAAGCCACCAGACCCGACCCCACCAGCTGCAAGATACAACATGACACAAAACAGCCCTCATCACAGCTGCTCGCTCAGAAACCACACAAATACACCACACTTCCTGCCAGACTGGCACCTCATTTACATATTTACATCTGTTGAGTTTCGTTTTATTTCAAGTTTGACAAGGATACTGTAACACAAAACCCTGAAATGTTTCAAAGATGCACATACTCCAGGACATTTATGTAACTAGAATAAAACAAGTACAATAAGTAACTATACAGGTAGAAAAAAAAAAAAAATATATATATATATATATATATATATATATATATATATATATATATATAAACAGATGCACAGATAAAAAAAAATAAAACATTTATGATATTTATAGCAGGCTTTTGTCAGAGTAGAGAGTGTTAACTGACAGAAGAGTAAATCTGAGACACACTCACAGCGAACAGGATGTTAAACAGGATCAGGAAACATTTACACATCTCCGCGCATCCGTCCATCACGAGCCGATTTATTTCACTGCAACAAAACACTATCTGATCAACCCAATGCAATGAGCAGCTCTTAATGAACTAGCCAAACAACAATAAAAATAACCACGAAACTTTGATTATGTTTAAAGCTCTCCTATGTGAAGCATATGTTTTGATAAACATAACAACGCTCAGCACAAGACTGACCTGCTATTGTTGATGAATCTGATGTGTGCGCGCGGTCCGAGGTCTGCTGTTTCTGCTGGACGGGCTGCGCGCGCACCCCCTGCTTCGGGGCGGAGCACAACAGTTTCTGTGCTGCAGAAACGAAACCAGCACTGACCCTTTCCTCTGAAGTGTGAGCCAACACCAGGAGCACAGACCTCTCCCCGAAAATATGCCAGTGCGGAAACCTTTCTTCACTCATCTAGATTTCTGTTGGGCCATGTTTCATCAGTTTGATTCGGTTTCTGTTTTGTTTTTATGATGTTTTCATTAACAAAGTATACACACACACACACACATATATATATATATATATATATATATATATATATATATATATATATATATATATATGTATGTATATATATATATATATTTATGTATGTATATATATATATATATTTATGTATATATATATATATATATGTATGTATATATATGTATATGTATGTATATATATGTATATGTATGTATATATATGTATATATATATATATGTATGTATGTATGGTGGTCTATTTTTTCCATCGCTTGAACATAACAAGTCATGGCTGCTATGATTTTCCGGAATGGGATTTTGAGGAATAGGGTTTAAAGTGAGAGGGATTTCACTTTCACTTCTACTGAACAGGGACAGACTGGGAATAAAAAACGGCCCTCACACTATAGAGACTGTGTCTGTTCCCCGAACTAGAAAGTACAAAAAATGTCCAAACCAAGTTAAGATTAACAATTTAATTGAGGTTCAACAAATAAAAAACAGAAGCAATATGGATAAACAAATGATAAAGCTTGGCTTATTGAATATCAGATCCCTTTCTACGAAAACACTTTTTGTAAATAATATGATCACTGATCATAATATAGATGTACTCTGTTTGACAGAAACCTGGCTAAAACCTGATGATTACATTATTTTAAATGAGTCCACCCCCCAAGATTACTGTTATAAACATGAGCCCCGTCTAAAAGGCAAAGGGGGAGGTGTTGCTTCAATTTATAACGTTTTCAGGATTTCTCAGAGGGCAGGCTACAAGTATAACTCGTTTGAAGTAATGGTGCTTCATATAACATTATCCAGAGAAACAAATGTTAATGATAAATCCTCTGTTATGTTTGTACTGGCTACTGTATACAGGCCACCAGGGCACCATACAGACTTTATTAAAGAGTTTGGTGATTTTACATCTGAGTTAGTTCTGGCTGCAGATAAAGTTTTAATAGTTGGTTATTTTAATATCCATGTTGATAATGGAAACGATGCATTGGGATCAGCATTTATAGACATTCTGAACTCTATTGGTGTTAGACAACACGTTTCAGGACCTACTCATTGTCGAAATCATACTCTAGATTTAATACTGTCACATGGAATTGATGTTGATGGTGTTGAAATTATTCAGCCAAGTGATGATATCTCAGATCATTATTTAGTTCTTTGCAAAATTCATATAGCCAAAATTGTAAATTCTACTTCTTGTTACAAGTATGGAAGATCCATCACTTCTAACACAAAAGACTGCTTTTTAAGTTATCTTCCTGATGTATCCAAATTCCTTAGCATATCCAAAACCTCAGAACAACTTGATGATGTAACAGAAACTATGGACTCTCTCTTTTCTAGCACTTTAAATAAAGTTGCTCCTTTACGCTTAAGGAAGGTTAAGGAAAACAGTTTGACACCATGGTATAATGAGCATACTCGCACCCTAAAGAGAGCAGCCCGAAAAATGGAGCGCAGCTGGAGGAAAACAAAACTAGAGGTATTTCGTATTGCTTGGCGGGAAAGTAACCTATCCTACAGAAAAGCATTAAAAACTGCTAGAGCCGATTACTTTTCTTCTCTTTTAGAAGAAAACAAACATAACCCCAGGTATTTATTCAATACAGTGGCTAAATTAACGAAAAATAAAGCCTCAACAAGTGTTGACATTTCCCAACACCACAGCAGTAATGACTTTATGAACTACTTTACTTCTAAAATCGATACTATTAGAGATAAAATTGCAACCATTCAGCCGTCAGCTACAGTATCACATCAGACAGTGCACTATAGACCCCCTGAGGAACAGTTCCACTCATTCTCTACTATAGGAGAGGAAGAATTGTATAAACTTGTTAAATCATCTAAACCAACAACATGTATGTTAGACCCTATACCATCTAAACTCCTAAAAGAGGTGCTTCCAGAAGTCATAGATCCTCTTCTAACTATTATTAATTCCTCATTGTCATTAGGATATGTCCCCAAAACCTTCAAACTGGCTGTTATTAAGCCTCTCATCAAAAAACCACAACTTGACCCCAAAGAACTAGTTAATTATAGACCAATCTCGAATCTCCCTTTTCTGTCCAAGATACTAGAAAAGGTGGTATCCACACAATTATATTCCTTCTTAGAGAAAAATGGTATATGTGAGGATTTCCAGTCAGGATTTAGACCGTATCATAGTACTGAGACTGCTCTCCTTAGAGTTACAAATGATCTGCTCTTATCATCTGATTGTGGGTGTATCTCTCTATTAGTTTTATTGGATCTTAGTGCTGCGTTTGACACAATTGACCACAACATTGTTTTGCATAGACTTGAACACTTTGTTGGCATCAGTGGAAGTGCATTAGCATGGTTTAAATCGTACTTATATGACCGCCATCAGTTCGTAGCAGTGAATGAAGATGTATCATATCGATCACAAGTGCAGTATGGAGTACCTCAAGGCTCAGTACTAGGGCAGCTACTATTCACGCTCTATATGTTACCCTTGGGAGATATCATCAGATGGTGTTAGCTTTCACTGTTATGTGTTATCTTCGTGACCCGGTGAAACACACCAATTTGAAAAAGTAATGGAATGCATAGTCGATATAAAAAACTGGATGACTTTTTCCTCGTCATGACGTATTTTTGGACTGATATACTAAGGTGCGACTTATAGTCTGAATGAGGTGATGACTGCGTGCGTGGTGGGTGGTAGGGTGACCACCTGCTAATAAGCCCAAGGGGGGACAAGGGGTATGTTTCTGAGGGAAAATGTGGGACACTGCCTTGCGCGGCGGTGCCCCCAACCCATGGGCAGACTCACTGATAGTGGTTTACCCATTTCTAGCACATACCACCTTACATGGTATATTAATAATGCCCTATTCCCCTAAACATGTGTAATTGCTGATGTATGCTTATGACAGAATTGACAGATGCACTTCCACTTATGATTTACTTTAGCTATTACATTTTATTTATTTTTCATTACAATTTATTCAATTTAAATAAATTATAATATAAAATTATAGGATTAAAATGAATTGTAGTTGCTCAACACCACAGGAACAGTTAAAAAAAAAGTCTAAACTCACAACTCCAGAGGTTCACGGGGAGGAAGGCTGGTGAACTCGCATGTTAGTAAAGGCAGGCGCATAAAAAAAAGTTTGAAACAGGACACACCTTCTCTTTTTTAATTTATGATGGCGGTGCCTCAGAGTTTCTTTCTCAATTTTTCGAATTGTAAAGCGTGCATCTAAAAGTTCCTTCCCAGTGTGTCTGGTATGCACGTGCGTGCGCTGTCATGACAACAACGGAAAAGTTGACAACAACCTAGTCATCAGTTCAACTGAGGGGTGGGTGTGGCAACAGTAGCGTGCTGAACTGTCAAGTAAAGTTCGTTTGGCTGCCTGGGGCTCGAGGATATAGAGCGACCAACTTTTTTGGAGCAAGCATTGATTATTCGTGACACAGTCTCAATTTATTGGACGCATGAATTGGGCTTCAAACGCTGTGCGCGCACGCGCTACGCGGGACGGGTGGTCACCCTAGTGGGTTGTGGGCCGGCTAGTTTAGAAAATGGTAATAAAATCTGACAAGAACTAAGAGACTGTCAGAACAAATTAACCTTAATATCATCCTAATATCAGATAACTTTGATAGAAAGATATGTAATGGGTTACAATCAAACGGAAACTTCAGACAACTGTCAATAAGTTGTTGACCAATTACCAAGCAATGATTAATTTTGTTCAGTCTGTGGTGTTAAAAGGTTGCATGAGCAATTCCGGAAAAAACTGTTAAGAAAAACATGGTGAGGTCAAAGTGTGGTCTTTGTTCCCAAAAATTATTTATTTATTTTTTGTATCAATTTCACTAATCCACTTTATGAAAGTTTGTTTGGGTATAATATGCCACAGTTCACTTTATTTTGCTATACTCACTTACATTCATTATAGTGTTCTGCCCGTACTACTAGTAATAAAAAAGAAGAAAAAAAAACAATATCAAAAATGATATCTGGTGTCTGAATAATTGTTGGTTTGACTATGCATTAATTCTTGTTAAAACTACAAAGTAATTCAGCGTCTCTTGTTTGAATGCTTTAAACGCTTTTGAATTTTTAAATTGGCAAGGCTTAAAAACACGTGAAAATTATAAGCTTTCGAGACGACACGCAGCAGTGGCCTGTCAACTATCCTGAGCTTTTAGACTGGCTTCAGCCAGACGGTAGAGGGCCCCCCCTCGGCCGTGGGCCCCTATAATCGTCACCACCTTTCACCCCACTAGCAACGGCCCTGATTGATACACACATGTTATGTGATTTATAGGTTAACTGTTTTGTGGTATTAAGGAAAACCACCTCCGCAGCTTGTTCTTAACATGAGAGAAAGTCTTAATTTTTTTGTGCTTGGTATGGTACTCAAATGGTTCAGGTCATACTTAGAAGGGAGAGGCTATTATGTGAGTCTAGGAGAACATAAGTCTAAGTGGACGTCCATGACATGCGGAGTCCCACAAGGCTCACAAGGTCCCCCTTGCACCGCTCTTGTTTAGCCTGTATATGCTTCCCCTAAGTCAAATAATGAGAAAGAACCAAATTGCCTATCACAGCTATGCTCATGATACCCAGATTTACCTAGCCTTATCTCCAAATGACTACAGCCCAATTGACTCCCTCTGCCAATGTATTGATGAAATTAATAGTTGGATGTGCCAGAACTTTCTTCAGCATTTGGAAACAAAGATGAAGTGTTCAAGATGAATGCATACCTTAACTCTAGGGGTCAAACAACTAAAAATCAAGTCAGGAATCTTGGTGTGATTCTGGAGACAAACCTTAGTTTCAGTAGTCATGTCAAAGCAGTAACTAAATCAGCATACTATCATTTAAAAAACATTGCAAGAATGAGATCTTTTGTTTCCAGCCAAGACTTGGAGAAACTTGTTCATGTCTTCATCACCAGCAGGGTGGACTATTGTAATGGGCTCTTCACTGTTCTTCCCAAAAAGACCATTAGACAGCTGCAGCTCATCCAGAACACTGCTGCCAGGATTCTGACTAGAACCAGAAAATCTGAGCATATCACACCAGTCCTCAGGTCCTTACACTGGCTTCCAGTTACGTTTAGGATTGATTTTAAAGTACTTTTACTCGTATATAAGTCACTAAATGACCTAGGACTGAAATATATTTCAGATATGCTCACTGAATATAAACCTAACAGACCACTCAGATCATTAGGATCGAGTCAGTTAGACATACCAAGGGTTCACACAAAACAAGGGGAGTCCTCCTTTAGTTACTATGCTGCCCGCAGCTGGAATCAGCTTCCAGAAGAGATCAGATGTGCTAAAACACTAGTCACATTTAAATCTAGACTTAAAACCCATCTGTTTAGCTGTGTGTTTATTGAATGAGCACTGTGCAATTCCCGAACTGATTGCACTATATTTACACTTTTTATTTTTTATTATTTTATTTTATGTAAAATCATTTTCTAACTGTTTTGAATTCATTTTAAATAAGTAAATTCTTTAATAATTTTAAAAGTTTTAAAATTGCTTATTTTATTCTTGTTATTATTTTTCTTCATTATTATTTTACTTTCTTTTATGTAAAGCACTTTGAATTACCATTCTGTACGAAATGTGCTATATAAATAAATTGCTGCAATAAATAGCTATTTTTCTGCACTAAAAACAAGTGAATTTTGTCAAAATATTTTCAGAGATGATAGACAAGATGTTATAGAACAATAATTGAAGGAAACCCTAATTTTAACAAAAAATGTACGTACAACCTATTTTTAGAACTTAGCCCTAAATGTCCCAGTGCAACATCCGACAATTATGCACGCTCACACTCACACACACACACACACACACACAAACACACACACATATATATACCTACGATCATCTAGCCCTCTATTAAACATGAAAAATATATTTCATCATAGCTTACTCAGTAGTGCTGCTTTCTTAGTTGCACTGCTTGCACAGGAATTTGTATCTGAGTAACAATTAAAATGGGACTTTGTGAAACTGTTCTAAAAAATGCTACTATAATAGCATCATATTAATGCTAGAAAGCCTATGCATTTGGCAACTATATTTTTTTAATAAACCATTATTTCATAATTAAAATCTATTTTCACACTAATCATGGGTGAAGGGGTGGGATAGTCAGACTGTTTTAATACTTCCCTTAATATCCCACCAGATCAAGATTTTTTTGGTTTAAGGCTTTTAATGTAGACTTTAATTTATTAATTAATTAATTAATTAGCTTGTTACTATTAACTAATTGACCAATCTGCAGATTCCAGCTTCCTCTGCTGTACTCAGTGTGTGAGATGTAGAGAAAACGCATCTAAACATACAGACCTTGATCAATATAAAAAACATAAAAACATTCAGCACCGTGAGGAATTCAAAGAAGTCTTTCGGTAAGAAGCTCATCTCGGGTCTGTTCGTACTGAGCAGCTTTGCCTTAACATCATACACCCGACAGGAGCTTCTGTATATTGGTGTGCCCTTTTCCAGTAGTTTTATCACCAATCTTGGACTCTCTGAGATCTCCAGTACACCAGAGGATACACACTACCCAGGACAGGCAGAAGTGCTCCAGATTGTAAACAAAGACGGGGAAAGTGGACGAGTTACGATTTGGCATCACCCACAGTAAGAGACTTTTGGATTGCAATGTCATCGTTTTCACAGAAACGATGTACCCAATAATGCTATTGAGCTAACCAGACTCTACACGGCAAATGTTTTGGCAAAACAAGAGGTGGCCGATTGTGCATGTATGTTAACAAAGCTTGGTGTACAAACACTGTAGCTCACCTAGAGTTTCTCATGACTGCTCACCCGGAGGCTGCTTTTATTGTTGTGGGTTATTTTAATCACTCCAAATTAAAGACAGTGCTCCCCAAATTCCATCTACATGTTTCCTGCCACACCAGAGGAGACAAAACTTAGCATCATGTTTAGACCAACATTGATGGAGCTTATCGAGACCCGGACAGTCTGATCACCTTTCTTTGTTTCTCAGCCCTAAGTATTAACCCCTCATCAACCGTGTGAAGCCATCAGTAGCCACTTTTCCACTGTGGGGCCAGTGTGAGCCAGGGCTTTAAACAGGCCGGATGGGGCTCATAGCCTTGGACATGTAGCACTGAGGCCGAAATAGTGCTAGGTTTCCAACTTCGGTCCAGAAGCTCCGCTGCGCTTCACTAAAACACACCTTTACACGCCTCTCAGGAACAACGTCACACAACCCCATCCTTTCCCCAACAAGGAGAAGTTATCAGAAAACGAATGAGAAACGGTCTGTTTCCGTTTATTTAAAGTTACAATAACTTTTCGATTCAGAGTTGATTTTAAGGTTTTAGTATTTGTATTTAAATAACTTCATGGTCTTGCTCTTCATATATTTCAGACCTTCTCCACTCGTATTCTCCAGTGGGAACGCTTAGATCTTCCACCCAGATGATATTAAGTGTTCCAAAACCTCGACTTAAATCCCAAGGAGACAGAGCATTCTCAGTTCTTGGTACTAAACTATGGAATTCCCTACCTTTGTCTATTAGACTTTCCCCTTCTCTTTCTACATTTAAATCTTCTCTTAAAACATATGTTTTTTCTCAGGCATATGTGTAATTTGATATCAATTATTAAATTGATATCAATATCGACCTGAGGGGCGGGGAGGTGGTGTCGCTGCAGTGTACAGAAAGGACATTAAAACATCCATCATCTCCATCCCTGCTGTTCGGTCCTTTGAACACATCACTTTCAAACTCTCTGGTCCCACTCCTCTGGTCACTGCCATAATCTATCACCCCCCCAAACCAAATCCTTCCTTTCTCACTGACTTATCTGATTTTTTGACTCAGCTATCGGCCATTTCACCTTCTGTTCTGCTTTTGGGAGATTTTAATTTTCACATCAATACTAACTGCAAATCTGCCATTGAATTCCTGGAAATGCTACACTGCTTCAACTTCACCCAACATGTTAACTTTCCTACTCATAGCCGGGGCCACATCCTGGATCTGGTTTGCTCTACTGGTATCACCATATCTCACCTCTCCAGCCTCAACCTCAACATCTCCGATCAACTGGTAATCACCATGAACATCGATCTCCCCATTATGACCACTAAGAATAAACGGTAAATCTCCTTCAGAAATCTTAAATCCATTTCTACTCCTGCTCTTTTAGCCTCTCGTTAGCAAAATATCCTCCATCCCCCCACTGCAGACTGATAACCCCTCCGATCTCACTGACTACTACAATGAAACACTCTCCATCTGTCTCGATCAGCTGGCTCCTATTAAAACCAAAACGGTTTCATTCACTCACTCTGCTCCCTGGTACACCCCGGATCTGCGCAAAATGAAATCGCGAAAGCGTCAGCTTGAAAGGCTTCATAGGAAAACCAATTTATCTGTTCATCTACAAGCATATACATATTACCTCGAGCAGTATAAAGAAGCTCTCAAGACTGCCCGATCCACTTACTACTCACACCTCATACACTCTGGTTCCACCAACCCCAAGGCTCTTTACTCAACGATAAATAAACTTCTCAAACCCAGTGATAATACCACCAACTCTTTCACAACTGAAAAATGCAACTCTTTTCTTTCATTTTTTCAGACCAAAATTGACACCATTTATAACAACCTGTCCTCTTCCTCTTTCGATACTGTCTGTACTCCCATCCTATCACTTGCTCCTGCCCCCTTCACTTCTCTGTCCCTGTCCCAGTTCTCACCTGTGTCGGCAGGGGAGCTGTCCAAAATCATAACTGGAATGAAAACATCTACATGTGTCCTGGACCCCATCCCATCATATCTTATCAAGAACTGTCTACCAGCTATTTCCTCACTCATCACTGGAATCATTAACTCCTCTCTCAGCACTGGCTCAATTCCCCCTTCACTCAAACTGGCTGCTGTCACTCCCATCCTTAAAAAACCTGGACTCAACCTGGACATCATGTCAAACTTTCGGCCCATCTCCAATCTCCCTTTTCTGTCAAAGATACTGGAACGCACTGTTGCCAAACAACTCAAAACCCACCTCTGCTCAAATGACCTGTTCGAACCTTTTCAATCTGGCTTCCGTTCGCAACACAGCACTGAAACAGCCCTCCTTAAAGTCACCAATGACATCCTCCTCTCTGCTGATGCTGGTCATCTCACCATTCTCATCCTCCTGGATCTCACAGCAGCTTTTGACACTATAAACCACTCCATTCTTCTTTCCCGCCTCAAATCTTCCCTCAACATCACTGGCACCGCCCTTTCCTGGCTCAAATCGTATCTCACCGACAGACAACAGTTCATTCACATTAACAACTGTACCTCCTCCACTGCTCCGCTGTCCCATGGTGTCCCCCAGGGTTCGGTGCTTGGCCCTCTCCTTTTCATATTATATCTGCTTCCCCTTGGCAACATCATTCGCCACCATGGTCTAAACTTTCACTGTTACGCCGATGATGTTCAGCTTTACATCTCCACTAAATCCATTACCTCCGTTACCCACTCCACTATCTCCAACTGCCTCATTGACATTAAATCCTGGATGCACACTAATTTCCTTCAACTTAACTGTGAAATAACAGACATGATCATCATCGGTCCCAAATCCATCACCAAGACCACTCACAGCTTCTCTCTCACTGTCGATAACTCCACCCTGTTTCCATCCCTTCACAGTCGCAACCTCGGAGTCATCTTTGACAATAACTTCTCCTTTGATCCGCACATAAAACAAATCACTAGAACTGCCTTTTTTCATTAATTCAAATGCATCTTTCATTCAAAAAACATTGCCCGACTCCGTCCTTCACTCTCGTTCTCTGCTGCTGAAACCCTCATCCACGCCTTCATCACCTCCAGAATCGACTACTGTAACAGCATCCTGTATGGCACAACATTGAAAAGCTTAAACAAACTCCAATACGTTCAGAACTCTGCTGCTCATCTACTCACCCACACCTGCACCCGCGACCACATCACCCCAGTCCTTAAGAACCTTCATTGGCTCCCGGTGCCACAACGAATTCAATTCAAAATCCTTCTCCTCACTCATAAAGCCCTCTATAACCAGGCCCCTTCCTACCTTACTGACCTGCTCCACCGCCACAACCCATCTTGTTGCCTCCGCTCTTCCAATGCAAACTTCTTGACTCTACCTCCCAGGACCAAGCACCGAACCTGGGGGGATAGAGCCTTCTCTGTCGCTGCCCCCACCCTCTGGAACTCTCTACCCCAAAAAAATCCGTGACTGCACTGACCTGCCAAAATTCAAAATCTTGACAAAAACTCATCTTTTTAAAATTGCTTTTAATGTTTAATTTAATTGTGTGGTTTTTTTTCTATTTTGCTACATCTGCTTTACAATTTTTCTATGTTGCTACACCTGTTTTACAATTTTCTGTAAAGTGTCTTTGAGTACTTAGAAAAGCGCTTACAAATTAAATGTATTATTATTATTATTAAATTAATATAATTATTTTTAGTCTTAAATAATGTTTTAAATTGCATGATGTTTCCTGTCTTAATTATATCACTTTTGTTTTGGTTTCATTTGATATTTTATTATTAGTGTTTAAATTGTATTGTACGAGGATATTTTGTTTGGTATGTTGTGCAGCACTTTGGTCAGCATTTATGCTGTTTTAAAGGGCTATATACATAAACTTGACCTTGACCTTGACCTTGACCTTGACCTTGACCTTGACTTTACATGTGCAATGACAATAAAGTTGAATCTAATCTAATCTAAAAATGGCTTTGTTGATGTTCAATTCTAGATCTAGTGGATGTGATTCTGGTCAGTTCTAGTCTCTGTTCTCCAGTTTATGCATCTGTGTTTCACCAGTTCACCTGAATCAGTAGTTCTTTATTAGATTAGATTAGATTCAACTTTATTGTCATTATGCAGAAAACAAGTACAGAGCTAATGTAATGCAGTTACCATCTAACCAGAAGTGCAAGAATATAGTGTTTTATATACATATAAGTGCAGAGTAAGTGAAGCTATGATATACAGAATGTACAGTGGAGCTGCTGTATACAGTATTGAGCAGAGTATATACAGAATATAAATAGGAATGCAATGTAGGGATTGTATGTACATTATGAACAGCAGCAACGTAAGACAGTGGTAATGAATACAGTTTTAGAGTGTGCAATACTATTGTTAAACAATGTACTTTATTCAAAATATCAGTAGTACAATGATATTTTTATAGAAATAGCTTACTGTGCTTTGTACAGTAACAACTTTAGACAGTTTCCAGTGTAATAGCTTGAACAATGTGCAGTGTTCCGTTTTTTTGTTATTGTAGTTGTTGACTTCTGAAGTATTGTCACCGGATTTTTCATAATAAAGCACAAGCAAAGTCTTCAAAGAGAAAGAGACTTTAATGAATGATTATGCTAGTTATTCAGAATGCAGTACATCAGCGCCACCTGGTGGTCTGTCAAACTCAGGAAATACAAATAATAACTAAAGAAACTTTGCAATTGTATTTTTCCTTAATTTGTAGTCATTTACATTTTTTTCACCTTGTTTTGTGTGTGTGTGTGTGTGTGTGTGTTTGTGTGTGTGTGTGTGTATCGCTGTGTTTGTATGTGTGTGTGTGTGTGTGTGTGTGTGTGTGTGTGTGTGTGTGAGTGTGTGTGTGTGTGTGTGTGTGTGTGTGTGTGTGTGTGTGTGTGTGTGTGTGTATGTGTGAGTGTGTGTGTGTGTGTGTGTGTGTGTGTGTGAGTGTGTGTATGTGTGAGTGTGTTTGTATCGCTGTGTTTGTATGTGTGTGTGTGTGTGTGTGTGTGTGTGTGTGTGTGTGTGTGTGAGTGTGTGTATGTGTGAGTGTGTGTGTGTGTGTGTGTGTGTGTGTGAGTGTGTGTGTGTGTGTGTGTGTGTGTGTGTGTGTATGTATATCTGTGTGTGTGTATCGCTGTGTGTGTGTGTGTGTGTGTGTGTGTGTGTGTATGTATATCTGTGTGTGTGTGTATATCGCTGTGTGTGTGTGTGTGTGTGTGTGTGTGTGTGTTTGTGTATGTATATGTGTGTGTGTATCGCTGTGTGTGTATATCTGTGTGTGTGTGTGTGTGTGTGTGGTCAAACTCGGTGTCCATAGTATTCGTCGTACGGCTCGTTGATGTTGGTGGTCGTGGGTCGAGGGATGCTGTAATCTTTCTCTGCACTGAGTTCCTAAAACATGAAACACACAGATGATTAATCACATGACAGTGACATCATCAGCCATTCAGTGCTGCAGGATGGTGATTGGATGATGAGAACTCACTCTCATGAAGATTCCAGACCATGCCACATCTTTACCTGCAATACAAAGGTGTCACCTTTAACATGTGCTATTCATAGGCAGCAACTTTTTTGACTGATCTTGCTCAGCTGTTTACAGAGAATGTGTTTTTAATATGAATGTTTGTAAGGATGGGGTGATGAATGACTGTCTCAGTAAAAGATTCAAAGCCTGTGCAGGTGGAGTACAGCACCATCTGCTGCTTGTAACAATTAAAGCCTGGACAAATCTATTTTAAAAACCTAAAATGTTCCTAAATGTTCCTCTATTTTGCAGCAAAGAATGTCGTATGTAACATCACAAGTGTATTTTTTTCACTGCGCTCGCAGATTCTTTCACGTGTGTCAGGTTTAAACATGTTAAAAACAACTGAACAACTGTATGGAGAATGCAGAATACACTCATATTAAAGACACATTCAGTACAAAAAAGCAAGAATGAGAAGTATGTTCATCTGATCTGAGGTTACCTCTCCGCGCGTCCGGGTCCGTGTCCGTGTCCGTCTGGAAGCCCTCGTTGTCGGTGCCGGTGTTCAGGTCCGGTGGAGCCGCTGGTGATGTTCTGGGGCTCGTCCAGCCCGTGAAGTCCAGCGGTGGGTCTTTGGTACGAGCGTTGTGCTTGCACATGAAGCGGACCTGAGTGAAACCATGTCCCAGTAGCAGCACCCAGCCGTTAGCGGCCAGAGCCACGCTGATCACGGGGTCGTCCCAGAGCGGGCTGCGGCCCATGGCACGGTTCCCGTATGTGAGGAGCGTGATCCAGACGAGCCAGACGCAGACACTCAGCAGCAGCGTCAGGACCAGCAGAGCCGCCTGCACTTTGTTCTGCCGATGCATCTGTCCGCTGTCCCTGTAGCTGTAGGTGACACAGGTGTACCAGAGGAAACGCAGCGCCGTCATCAGCGCCGTGGCTAATAGGACCATCACGTAAATCTGCAGCATGGCAAACTCTGGCTGTGAAAACTGGCAGGTCCTCTTGTCCTGCACCAGCACCACCAGCAGCCACTCGGTGGCTATGATCACCTGCACCAGCGCCAGCGCCGCAGTCACACCCACCTCCCTCCAGCCGCGGGCCAGGGCCACCCCCAGCAGAGACAGACCGCGTGCAAGCAAAGCACCGAATGCCACGCTGAACAACACGCCGAACGCAAACACCCGCACCGGACACGTCTGCGGAGACAGAGCAATGAGGAAGGAGTAGGGAAGGGCGAATATACCCGCCGTGGCCAACAGGAAGAGCAGCAGCGCTGCCAGCACACTGGTCCTCCGGCGGGACGCACACGCTGACCACAGCAGCAGAGCCAGCATCAGCACCACACAGATGACCAAACCCACTCCAGCCACGGCCTGGACCACGATCCCCCACGTGTCACACAGCGGCCAGTACTCTAGAGCCAGAGCCACGCCGCAGCCTGCAGGCCGGGAGCCGTTCGCCCGCTGGACCCGCACCAGAAGCTCCATGAGGACGAATCGATCCACACGGGTGCGATGGTGGAGGAGGAGGATGCTGAAGCGATTGTTCTCTTCTCTCTCTAATGCTCACAGTGATCTACAGGAAAGACAAAAAACTTTCAGTTAGTTTTGCTCAAACCAATTTGTTTTTACCACAAAACCAAAGAAAATCAGCAGAATGATTTTGCTAAATAAAGTCAAGCCAGCTTTGTATCTATAGCTGCTTTGACACAATCAGTATTGTATAAAGTGCTATACAAATAAAGGTGACGTGACATGACTATAGCGCTTTATACAATAAAGATTGTGTCAGAGCAGCTTCACAGTGATAAAAATGAAAAAATCACAGAAACAGCTGAGAAAGCCTAGGCTGAAAGTTTTAATTGGTTATAAACGCATGAAGTTTGAAACCGTTTTAAATTTTGAGACTTTAGGGTGTTGTGGGTGGTTGCTACACAGTTTCCAGGGTTTTCTGAGTGATGGCTAGGTTGTTATGGGTGGTTGCTATGTTATTAACAGCAGACTCTAGGCTAGTTTTTAACCCACACTCAAATGCTCATGAAGAAGAGCTGAGTAATGTAAGTGTCATTGTAGGATTAATGTAAACACAGCCCACTGTGAACATCCTTGTAATTCGCTTCAACCTTTTTGAGCTTTATGAGTGATTATTTCTGGTTCAAATGGTGTGTGTGTGAGGAACTGGGCGCAGGCAGAATTTGGCTATTTCTTAAGCAGGCAGTGCCATCTGCTGTTAAAATCTAAGCTCAGGATCGTGATGACTTCAGAAAGTCTCAGAATCTATGCAGAATCATTTCTCCATACGTGGGTGCAGAGTGTTTCAGGTGGTTTTTAGTTGGTTTCTAGGGCGTCTCTAGGTGGTTGCCAGGGTTCACTGGATGGTTACTAGGCTGTTGCTATGTGGTTGCTAGGGTACTCTGGGTGTTTGCAGCTTCTAGGATGTTCTGGGTGGTTGCTAGCTTGTTGTTGTGTAATCATTAAGTCTTAGCATGTTTGCTAGCTTGTTTCTAGCATGTTTTAGGGTACTCTGAGTAGTTGCTATGATGTTATGGGTGGTTTTAGCAGATTTCTAGCATCTTTTAACATGTTTTTATCATGTCCTAGGCATTATAAATGTATTTTGAGTAATCTTTAATCAGTTTAATGCTTCTTGGTTTAATAAGTCTATGAATGTCTTAGGTTTCAGCAGTAGTTTTTCTCTGTACTGTTTGTATGATGTGTAAAAACCATTCAAAACCATTTTATTCTCATTGTATAGTATTTTAGCACTTTAATTTGTTCAATGATCTGTTCATTAGATATCCTGTTATTTGTATTTCTGATCTTTAACCTCTTGGATTACGTTTCTGTGTGTGTAGCTGTAGTGTGCTCGACCAGGACTGTAAATGTTGAGGATCTGGCTGCTGAAGCAGTGATGGAGACGGATGTGTTGTTCTTCCTCTCCAGGACAAAAGATCCGCTGTGAAGCTGTTATCAGTGATTTTATCTTCTGCTTTAACAAATGTCTTTCCTGCTACAGATCATCTTCACTCTTTCACATGTTTCACATCCATTCTCCTTTGGGTTTGTCATCTGACAGCAGCTACAATAGTTTAGAAATGTTTAGAAATGATTTGCTGCTTTTGTATCCGATGTGTGTGTGGGGGTGTGTGTGTGTGTGTGTGTGTGAGTGTGTGTGTGTGCGTGTGTGTGGGGGTGTGTGTGGGGGGGTGAGTGTGCGTGTGTGTGTGTGTGTGTGTGTGTGTGTGTGAGTGCGTGTGTGTGGGGGTGTGTGTGTGTGTGGGGGGGGGGGGTGAGTGTGTGTGTGTGTGTGTGTGTGTGTATCATAGTGATGACTGATCTGAATAAACCAAGCAGCTAATTAATCACGGATCTTTTCTTGACATGATGAAACCTGTTGTCTGAGTGAAGGAAAACATGTGTTTTCTGGAGCTACAGTGTAAAAAAAAGTTTAAAACTTCAAACACAACACGCACAGACTCGCACACACACAGCAGACATGATTTACAGTTCATAGTTAGGAATATAGTGACCGGACTGTCACCTGATTTCATTCATCCTCTGTAAGACTGATAGTATTTAGATGAAAGTGTCGTACCTGCAGCCCGTGGCTCCGTCCATCACAGACCCTCGCAGCGTCTGTCTGTCTGTCGTCTGTCTCCGTCTCAGGTGTGGGTGGATGGGAGGAGCAGAACTCAACAGATTTGTTTCTACTCTTCCTGAATTCATATTATGTGTGTGTGTACAGCCTCTCTCTCACACACACACACATCAGTCATTCTTGACATGAATCAGTATGTTCATGTATTTCTCGTTATGAGTGTTTAGTGATATTCATTGTTGCGTTATGCAATTTGTTTTTATTCTACTGCAATAAGGCCACCAAAGTTTCTGAAAATAGAAAGTTTAATAGGATTTCTACTCCGGTAATCAAACATGACACATTTAATAATATAAATGTGTTTATGGGACAGGTTCTATAAGACAGAGGAAGTGATGTCATCAGGGAACACGCCTTCTGTAATATAGCAGAGTTATGGACGGAGTCACAGCTAGGGGCATATCTTAACCCTGATGACTATTTTTCAGGATGTTGATTGACAGCTGGGGTGTGGGAGGGGATAAGTTGTCGTCTTATTGCAACATATACAAAATACAAAATATTATATAATAATAATAATAATAATAATATCAATAATGACAATGTCCATCTGTTAAATCAATCCTTTATCATCACACATCATAACCACACGACAACATTGAGCAAAAGGGGTGGGGCCACTGGAAGCGAGGGGCGGGGCTGAAGGCGGTGATGTTGAGGAGGCGGGGTTTAGATAATGCCGTATTTGGCCAGATCGCTGAGCTCCATGTCTCCGAATGCCTCCCATGGGCACACCACAGTGATATCTGTCACGGGACCAGACACAGGCGTTAACAAACACTGAACACAGAGAGAGAGAGAGAGTGTGTGTGTGTGTGTGTGTGTGTGTGTGTGACACTGTGACTCACCTGTGCCGAGACCCTCCATACCAGGAATATCATCGCCGAATCTGCAGAGCAGAGGGAAACTCGCTCAATATCTGCAGCATTTGTCTGTGTACTTGTTTTTCTATACTGGTGGGGACTCCCCACAGGGAGACAAGCTTATAAATCTTACAGAATTAGTTTTTTGAGAGTGTAAAATGCCTGTGGTTTAATGTGAGGGGCAGGTTTGGGTGTAGAGTGACAGAACATATGGTTGGTACAGTATAAAACCATTACATCATCTATGGAGAGTTCCTACAAGGATAGTGTAACAGACTGTGTGTGTGTGTGTGTGTGTGTGTGTGTGTGTGTGTGTGTGTGTGTGTGTGTGTGTGTTTGTACCCTTTCTGGCCAGGTTTGGGGGCCTTGCTCTTGAAGGTGCGCGTCTGTCTCTGCTTGAATTTGGGCGGCCCTTTCTTGGGTGTGGTGGGTCCGGCGGTGCTGGCGGGCGTCGCCAGAGCACTTCCTGCAGGAGGAGCAGCGTTCATGTCTGCACTTCCCTGAAACAGAGCCACGCTTATGAGCTGATCTTATCATCACATCACAGGAATCAGAAGTTTTGGTTTGGCTCGTTTAGTTTGATGCTTGACTGATTGCACAAACACTATTGAAGAGAACTGAACTGATGATTATCAACTGAATCATCAATGAATTGACTTTAGTTGAAAAATAACTCTTATTGTCTTCTTGCATCATTGACAAACTATTTCCTGTTTGACATTGTAAAGCTGCATTGACACATTCAGCATTGTATAAAGCTCTATTCTAATTAAGGTGACTAGACATGACAGGAATTTGGGATTATGGGATTACACTGCTGAATCTAGAACATTCCTGTCCTTCAATTATCACTCGTCGTCTTGCACTGATTGCTGTTGTGTGTCTTTGCAGTCTCTCACGTAACTGATGCCATCTGCCTGTATTGATTTATCCCGTAAACACCCCAGTGTGATAACATACAGTCATTATCACGAAATGAAGATCCTCGAGTGCATACTCTGCTATATTCCTGATGTGTCAGATGTCGACCAGATTATAATCTCACAGTAATCCACAGCAAACACTGTTTTTCATTTGCCTCATTAAGACCGTTAATCTCATTAACATAATAGACTCATGAGATTTCCTTTATCTGTCTGTCTGTGGATCAGAAGTGGTGCTTCTGCAGCGTCATGTGATGCTGATTAGAAGTTCAGAGAATCAGATCATGAACATTAAACCGAACCCCCGTATTAAGAATTGCATGGCTTAATATAACGTAAATTACGTCTCTTACTGAAATATATAGAAGAACTCATGAAAGATTTACGTTATGTAAAAGATCCACATCATTATATATATATATTGGGCTATAGGGTGTGCCATTATTTCAATGAAGTTCAGTATTACGGGTTGTGTTGCAGTAAAATTAACAACAGATATAGCATAGAAATGAACTAACCCATGTAAAACTAACACCAACACAAAGACAACGCAGACGTAATACAGCAAAACAGTTGATTGATCATTTATGAACTATGGATCTGACCAAGAGGTAGAACATCAGGCAGCTGCTATTGTAATTGTTGAAGATGTTTACCTGTGTTTGTGGTCTGTGAGCGGTGTGTGTGTGTCTCTCTCTCCGTCTGTCTGTAGAATGAATCTGTCTGTCTCTTCTGCGCTCTTATAGTCTCACTGAAGGTCAGAGAGCAGCTCCTCCTTCAGCCATGCTGCTCCCGTTAGGGAAACACTAATGGACTTAATGCTCTTTAGACTTCATCAGGGGTGTGAGTGTGTGAGTGTGTGTGTGTGTGTGTGTGTGTGTGTGTCTGTGTGTGTGTGAGTGTGTGTGTGTGTGTGTGTGTGTGTGTGTGTGTGTGTGTGTGTGTGTGCGTGTGTGTGTGTGTGTGTGCATGCCGTCATGACACGTTAATCTCAAGCTTATGGTCTCGTTTTCTGAACATGTGAGAAGATGAAGCATTTCACAAACACACAACAGATTCACGAACCCAATAAAATATGTTTTAGCAGTATTTTTTTGTGATTTCTATGAGACCTCACATGTAACAGTTTTAGTCTGGATGTCCAGTACAGAGCACACTCAGGGTTTCTCCATGACCACTCCCTCTGCTTGGTCTTTAAAAAATCACTGACACTCTTGTGGAAATATGTTAATATTTTGTAAAGATAATTTGAATCAAATTTTCTCATCTGATTTGTCTCATATCGGGAAAATGTTACGGGGTTTCAAATCAAAATATGACTTTCTGTTACGAAACAGAACATAATTTCATAGATGTTCACTGTACAGTCGTGGCCAAAAGTTTTGAGAATTACATATTTGCTGCTAAACTGCTTTTGGATCTTTGTTTCAGTTGTTTCTGTGATGTACTGAAATATAATTACAAGCACCTTATACGTTTCAAAGGCTTTTATTTACAATTACATGACATTTATGCAAAGAGTCAGTATTTGCAGTGTTGGCCCTTCTTTTTCAGGACCTCTGCAATTCGACTGGGCATGCTCTCAATCAACTTCTGGACCAAATCCTGACTGATAGCAACCCATTCTTTCATAATCACTTCTTGGAGTTTGTCAGAATTAGTGGGTTTTTGTTTGTCCACCCGCCTCTTGAGAATTGACCACAAGTTCTCAATGGGATTAAGATCTGGGGAGTTTACAGGCCATGGACCCAAAATTTCAACATTCTGGTCCCCGAGCCGCTTAGTTATCACTTTTGCCTTATGGCACGGTGCTCCATCGTGCTGGAAAATGCATTGTTCTTCACCAAACTGTTGTTGGATTGTTGGAAGAAGTTGCTGTTGGAGGGTGTTTTGGTACCATTCTTTATTCATGGCTGTGTTTTTGGGCAGAATTGTGAGTGAGCCCACTCCCTTGGATGAGAAGCAACCCCACACATGAATGGTGTCAGGATGCTTTACTGTTGGCATGACACAGGACTGATGGTAGCGCTCACCTTTTCTTCTCCGGACAAGCCTTTTTCCAGATGCCCCAAACAATCGGAAAGGGGCTTCATCGGAGAATATGACTTTGCCACATTCTGGAGTATATGCAAATTGCTATTATAAAAACTTAAGCAGCAACTTTTCCAATTTCCAATATTTATGTAATTCTCAAAACTTTTGGCCACGACTGTAAAGGACACCAGGACTAAACATGTTTATTGGGCATTTTGGGAGACACAACAAATGAATAGGGAAATAAATTACATTTCAATATTCCTATGAACAGGTCCGCTGCTGGCCAGATGGGTGTCCTGAGCAGGACTGTATTGTTGTGCCCCCTTCCTCAAATATGATGATGGAAATAAACACCTACTATAGGGATGAAAATAGACCTTTAATCTAATAAAAAAGTAAATGAATAAATTGTATTATTTACAAATTACAATTGTAGCTCTCGACATTTACCTGTGGCTATAACTTTATTATGACTCTAATTTATTTTATAGTCTCAAGCATTAAGAAATCATGCAAAAGGAAATTAAGCAGTTTTACTATGATAAAACCATGGTTTATTTTTGTAAGGGTTGTGATATGCACATTTTTTGTTGAAGAAATCATAAAGGCTGTGTCATCTATAGCAAAAAAGTGGCCAAAATGAAAGATTAAGTGAATATGAATTAAATGTTTGGTGAGTATCCTAAACAAGGATCTGATTCTCCTGTAAGTGTAACAGCAGCAATTACATGGCATTTGTAATAACATGGACATAAATTGTTTATTTTGTATTTGCCTACATTATGTATTTTAACAGTGTTATTATTAACCAATCATTATTTCCTCATTGTTTGTTTTGGTAAAACTTTATTTTGATAGTCCACTTTAGACATTTAGACATACTAGCAATAAGTAACTTTGCAACTACATATCGACTAGCAGTTAGTAGAGTATTAGTAGACTGTCTGCTTAATATCTTCTAACACTTTCTTTGTCAACTTATACTAAGCCTAACCCTTCCCCTTAACACTAACCCTAACCCTAACCCTAACCCTACCCAGACAGTCTACTGAAAGAGTTAGTAGACATGTAGTTACACATTTCTGAGATTTAGTTGATATGTAGTTGACATGTAGTTACAAAGTTACTTATAGTCAGTAGAATGTCTAAAGTGGACTATCAAAATAAAGTGTAACCTTTTTATATATATATATATATATATATATATATATATAATGCATTTTAAGTAATTTTAAAGGCTATTGATGGCTTAGGTCTGTTTTTATAGCTGTGAGGTCAAAACAAGCTTGTAAATACTGCTCTGCTTCATTAGTCCATCTTTTTACAGTCCTTCACAGAGCTTTAGGTAATTTTAGTTTCTGCCTGTAGGTCGGTTGAGATGAACCAAACAGTGATCAGAGTTCCTCAAAGCTGCTCGTGGAACAGAGTGATATACATCCTTTACTGTGGTGTAACAGTAATCCAGTATATTACTGTCTCTGGTGGGACATGTGATGTGCTGTCTGTATTTTGTCAGTTAACGAAAGAGATTTGCTTTATTAAAGTCCCCAATATTGATTGTAACAGAGTCCAGGTGTTGTTCTGTCTCTGTGATCTGATTATCGAGTTTCTGTAAAGCTGAGCTCACGTGCGCTTGTGGAGGGATGTAAAAACTCACAAAAATGAATGAGTGAAACACCGGCAGCAAATAGAATGGCTTGCAGTTAACCAAGAGCGCTTCTAGATCAGGACAGCACATCTTCTTTAACACAGTTACATCTGTACTCCACCTTTCGTTGATCGCCACCGTGCGATTTCCCCGTTGATTTTGCGTCACGATCTGCCATGAACAGCTGGAAACTCGTCAGATTTAACTCGCTGTCCAGTATGTCATTAATCAGACAGGTTTCTGTGAAACACAGAGCAGCAGAGTGTGAGAAATCCTTGTTTATCAGCAGAGGTTCACTCTGCCTGAGCTTCACGAGTGTGCGCTCTCTTCCTCCATCTGCATGTTCTGAAGCGCTTGATCAGCATCGTAGCTCTGCCAACTACTACGTCCAGCAAAACATCAGAATAGTCAAGAACCAGTAATATATCGGATGATGTGTACAGTAGTGCCGAATGTCCAGCAACTTGTTTCTGCTAAAACTGATTGCAGGAATATAACTAAAGACAGAACAAACTAACAAAAATACAAAAACAATCCCCTTTGTTTCTCATTCTGATGCTCGGTTTGAACTTCAGTAAGTCGTCTTCACCACATCTAGATGGCTAAATGCATAGAGTTGCTGCCATTTAATTGACTGATTAGCAATTTGCTTTATCAAGTGTATTTTTACTATTTAAAGTAATTGCTTTCTATTTCAATATATTTTAACATTTTATTTATTCCTGTGATCAAAGCTCCAAGTGTAACAATATACACTATACCATCCAAAAGCTTGGAGTCAGTATATATAGAAATTAAAACTTTTATTTAGCACACAAGTGATGATAAATGCAATTGTTTATTCACTCCCTCCCCCACCTACAACTCCTGCCACCACCAAGACTCAAACCTGCAATCTTCAGGCTACAATTCCAACTCTCTTACCATTAGGCCACAGCTGCCCCTTATTTACACACTCGTGCCATCGAACTAGCCGTGCGATGTGGCTGTATATCAACACAGAAATGATTACCTGCTGCCGAACTGATTATACAATACCTGCTGATATACAATCCAAGACAAGTTTATTTATGAAGCACATTTCATACAAGAGACTTACAAATGAGAACAAAAGAAGCAATCAAAATCAAGCAATGATATAAAAGTGCAAGTCTTAAACCCAGTGCACGTAGCAAGGGCTTTTAAATAATATAATAAATAAAATAAAACAGAATACAAAAAGAATAGAGCAAGGTAGTGTTGTACAAAATTTTTTACAAAAAATGAAAAGAACAGATAGATTACAAAAAGATTAGAAAGCTAGTTAGATTTTTTTAAAGAATAGAATTAGAATAGTGAGTGTTAAAGTTAGAGGGTCAAATAAAGATGGAAGAGATGTGTTTTAAGCCGATTCTTTAAGATGGCTAAGGACTCAGCTGCTCGGATTGAGTTGGGGAGGTCATTCCACCAGGAGGGAACATTTAATTTAAAAGTCCGTAAAAGTGATTTTGTGCTTCTTTGGGATGAACAATCAAGCGACGTTCACTTGCAGAACGCAAGCTTCTAGAGGCACATAAGCCTGAAGTAACAAATTTAGGTAAATGGGAGCAGAGGCAGGGGTGGTTTTGTAGGCAAACATTAATGCCTTGAATTTTATGCGAGCAGCTATTGGAAGCCAGTGCAAACTGATAAACAGAGGCAGGGGCGGACTGGGACCAAAAAGTGGCCCTGGACTCTCTGGCCCATAGCAGCCCACCACATCATAACGCATCCGCCCCTGTTTTGATGTCATTTATTAATTAACTATTTAAATATACAGTTTGGGGATTTTAACCAATAGGGAAACTGGTCCTCCGTTGAAAAAAAAAAAAAAAAACCTGCGGCAGGAGCTGTACATGCTCATCACAACACAAACATTGTCCTAGAACTCACACTTTGCATTCAGTTAACAGATCCATACGAAGCATGCATGAAATAGAAGTTTATAAACCCAAACGATAGCTTTATGTGCTTTACAGATGAACTTGAAGTCTTTATTCATTCAAGATGTTCAATAATAGATCATCTTTGGCTCGGTAATGCAAACTCATGATCCGATTCATGAACAGATGATTCTTTTAAATCAATCTTTTAAAATAATAATTTATTTTGTTTAACGAAATAATTGTGGAAACCAGTGTTTCACAAACTGGATAGATCTGAGGTGCAGGGCTCGTAAAATCACTAGCCCGACATCCCGGGGCTGTTGTGTTTTCCAGTCTGACGGCTATCGTGAATAGTGATGTAAAACTCCTAACTTGATTCGGGTTGTTCACTGTAGGGGTGAAACGGATTGTAGTTGATCGTTTGCACTTGTCTCTAAATCTTGCCGATTCAAGCGTTTTAAACAATTCGCCACGTTTGGAGCTTGTGCTGAGAGCAGCGTTTCAGACAATGCGCATACACATAATTAATTCATCTTTCGTGTATCGTAACTTCTGAATGAACACATACACACAAAATGATCTCAAAATAATAGTCTCTGCAAGTATTCTCGTAAACACAGTCAGGTATGTTTAAAGTGAACGTATACAGTGGCCTGCTGCTCAGAGAAACTCGCTGTACTGGGTCTCTGTAAATGGGCTCGGTGCATAAGATGGCGCCAGTGAGCTTCAGCAATGCGAGTGTGTGCAGACTTACTTCCGGTCTTGCGACTCTCACATTTACTGTAAGGGAAACTTACATACTTACATGTTTTTAAAATTTAAAAGCGAATAGTGGTGTATCAAAGACACGAGGAAACATCCTCCCTACATTTTTGCGTCCCTCTGTTTGGAAATTCTTCAAGATGCAACGTGAAGATTGCTTTATTCTTCTGTTGATTATGTGGATCAAAGTCACTCAAATATGCAATACTTTACATTTTCAGAGAGCTGATTTTGTTCTGACTGTTATCTATAAGATCATAAGGTTTCTGACTGTCAAACGAGAAAGACATCGATTCCTGATAAAGTATGTATGTTTTATTAACTTTATTTGATAACAGTATATAACTGTGTACAATTTAACGTAATGCTATTATGGTAGGTTTGCATTAATTAACAGATCGCTGTTTGCATTAATGTGTGTTTTTATCAATGCTTATCTGTTTTGTAAAATATCTGCAGCATAAATAATTTTGTCTATCACATCCCACATATCACAAAGTGAATATTTCATTAAACAAAAAAATAATAATCAAACATTTTCGAGAAATAAGTCATTTTTACATTTACATAATTGGTAAGGTAAAAATAAATTATGTGTCTGTGTGTACACACCATGAGTTAAATTTTTAATTTCGTGAACATAGGGAACATTAGTGTATTTAATTCATTCAGACATACGCAATTTTCAGATGCACTGGCTCAATTAACATTTATAGTATAGTAATAATAGAGGTGTAGATCTTATTCGCATTTGAAGTGATATTATAAATCCTGTAAACATATATAGAAGGTAATATTTGGATTTCTCTGGTTCCCTGCACTGGCGTTTAGCACAACCGGAAATATCAAAGCACACACTCGCAAGACAAGAAATCCAAGATGGCGGAGATTTGCAACTAGCCCATTAATTAGATGATGTGAAAGGGGGCGTGTTTCAAGATACACAATGGAGTAAACCAAACTAATCAGGGAGGGAGGGCAAAACACTCACATGCAAACAAAACACACTCCTTGTCGTCCGCGACCGCACGATCGACTCACTCATCCATTTGCGTAGAAAAGAGATGTAATATTATGATTTCCGTCATTTAAAATATACATATATGTATATTTGTGTACCGGGTGGGCCGGCCCACATTGGCCAGCGGCCCACCGGGAAAAGTCCCGGTGCTCCAGAGGGCCAGTCCGCCCCTGAACAGAGGGGTGACGTGTATCCTTTTCTGCCCTGGACTGATGAACCAGCACAAACCAATATCTGACCGTTACCAGGACCTGAAAGCAGAATGAATGACGCACCATACCATTCTACCACACACACACACACACACACACACACACACATATATAAACACACATATAAACACACTCTCTCTCTCTTTCTCTCTCTCTCTTTCACAGACACACACACACACACACAAACACAGACAGACTAAACCTGACTGGTTTCACTTCAGACCTACAGAGTTTGACTCAACCCACCCTGTGTTCTTCCAGGGGTGTTCTTCTTTACAATCAAGGTAAAGCTTAAGGCATAAAAGGTTCATCAGTTTAAGCTACATGACTTTACAAGCATTTGTCATATTAAATAAATATTATTCAGGGTCTATTTCAGTGCGCAGCAGCTGAGGCGCCCGGGGAGCAGTTGGGGGTTCTGTGCTTTGCTCAAGGACACCTCAGTTGTGGTATTGCTGGCCCGGAACTCAAACCCACAACCCTAGGGTTAGAAGTCAAACTCTCTAATGACTAGGCCAAGACTTCCCCTAAATGTAACAACTGTGATCATGGTTAAGGCATATATCTCGAACGACCCTTCCATTTGGCATCCTTCCATTCCATACACTGATCTGCTTAATTTTCAATGGGTTTGTATTCAGAAAATTACACAAGTATTATAAGAAAGAGCGTGAGAGTGAGACACACTTTATTTTACACTTTTAGTTGATTGTCACTTTCAAAGTGTCTGCATGATGAGAATATGTACACTGAATGAGTGCACCTGCACTGCAAAAAATGCTTTTCATACTTAGTATGTCTGCCTTGTTGTTTCCAGTCAAAATATCTGAAGATTCTTAAAATAAGAATCATTTTCTACATAAGATATCTCAGATCATTATTTAGTTTTGTGCAAACTTCACAAAACTTTATAGCCAAAATTGTAAATTCTACTTCTTGTTACAAGTATGGAAGAACCATCACTTCTACCACAAAAGACTGCTTTTTAAGTTATCTTCCTGATGTATCCAAATTCCTTAGCATATCCAAAACCTCAGAACAACTTGATGATGTAACAGAAACTATGGACTCTCTCTTTTCTAGCACTTTAAATAAAGTTGCTCCTTTACGCTTAAGGAAGGTTAAGGAAAACAGTTTGACACCATGGTATAATGAGCATACTCGCACCCTAAAGAGAGCAGCCCGAAAAATGGAGCGCAGCTGGAGGAAAACAAAACTAGAGGTATTTCGTATTGCTTGGCGGGAAAGTAACCTATCCTACAGAAAAGCATTAAAAACTGCTAGATCCGATTACTTTTCTTCTCTTTTAGAAGAAAACAAACATAACCCCAGGTATTTATTCAATACAGTGGCTAAATTAACGAAAAAGTGTTGACATTTCCCAACACCACAGCAGTAATGACTTTATGAACTACTTTACTTCTAAAATCGATACTATTAGAGATAAAATTGCAACCATTCAGCCGTCAGCTACAGTATCACATCAGACAGTGCACTATAGACCCCCTGAGGAACAGTTCCACTCATTCTCTACCATAGGAGAGGAAGAATTGTATAAACTTGTTAAATCATCTAAACCAACAACATGTATGTTAGACCCTATACCATCTAAGCTCCTGAAAGAGGTGCTTCCAGAAGTCATAGATCCTCTTCTGACTATTATTAATTCCTTATTGTCATTAGGACATGTCCCCAAAACCTTCAAACTGGCTGTTATTAAGCCTCTCATCAAAAAA
>NC_081763.1:36204443-36214443 GCF_963082965.1 Carassius carassius
ATAAGTAATAAGCAATATTTTAAAATCTATGCGATGCTTGATAGGGAGCCAGTGCAGTGTTGACAGGACCGGGCTAATATGGTCATACTTCCTGGTTCTAGTAAGAACTCTTGCTGCTGCATTTTGGACTAGCTGTAGTTTGTTTACTAAGCGTGCAGAACAACCACCCAATAAAGCATTACAATAATCTAACCTTGAGGTCATAAATGCATGGATTAACATTTCTGCATTTGACATTGAGAGCATAGGCCGTAATTTAGATATATTTTTGAGATGGAAAAATGCAGTTTCACAAATGCTAGAAACGTAGCTTTCTAAGGAAAGATTGCGATCAAATAGCACACCTAGGTTCCTAACTGATGACGAAGAATTGACAGAGCAACCATCAAGTCTTAAACAGTGTTCTAGGTTATTACAAGCAGAGTTTTAGGTCCTATAATTAACACCTCTGTTTTTTCAGAATTTAGCAGTAAGAAATTACTCGTCATCCAGTTTTTTATATCGACTATGCAATCCATTCGTTTTTCAAATTGGTGTGTTTCACCGGGTTGCGAAGAAATATAGAGCTGAGTATCATCAGCATAACAGTGAAAGCTAACACCATGTTTCCTGATGATATTTCCCAAGGGTAACATATAAAGCGTGAAGAGTACCGGCCCTAGTACTGAGCCTTGAGGTACTCCATACTGCACTTATGATCGATATGATACATCTTCATTCACTGCTACGAACTGATGGCGGTCATATAAGTACGATTTAAACCATGCTAATGCACTTCCACTGATGCCAACAAAGTGTTCAAGTCTATGCAAAAGAATGTTGTGGTCAATTGTGTCAAACGCAGCACTAAGATCCAATAAAACTAATAGAGAGATACACCCACGATCAGATGATAAGAGCAGATCATTTGTAACTCTAAGGAGAGCAGTCTCAGTACTATGATACGGTCTAAATCCTGACTGGAAATCCTCACATATACCATTTTTCTCTAAGAAGGAATATAATTGTGTGGATACCACCTTTTCTAGTATCTTGGACAGAAAAGGGAGATTCGAGATTGGTCTATAATTAACTAGTTCTTTGGGGTCAAGTTGTGGTTTTTTGATGAGAGGCTTAATAACAGCCAATTTGAAGGTTTTGGGGACATATCCTAATGATAATGAGGAATTAATTATAGTCAGAAGAGGATCTATGACTTCTGGAAGCACCTCTTTTAGGAGCTTAGATGGTATAGGGTCAAAGTCAAAGTCAAAGTCAAAGTCACCTTTATTTATATAGCACTTTAAACAAAATACATTGCGTAAAAACAACTGAACAACATTCATTAGGAAAACAGTGTCAATAATGAAAAAATGATAGTTAAAGGCAGTTCATCATTGAATTCAGTTATGTCATCTCTGTTCAATTAAATAGTGTCTGTGCATTTATTTGCAATCAAGTCAACGATATCGCTGTAGATGAAGTGTCCCCAACTAAGCAAGCCAGAGGCGACAGCGGCAAGGAACCGAAACTCCATCGGTGACTGAATGGAGAAAAAAACCTTGGGAGAAACCAGGCTCAGTTAGGGGGCCAGTTCTCCTCTGACCAGACGAAACCAGTAGTTCAATTCCAGGCTGCAGCAAAGTCAGATTGTGCAGAAGAATCATCTGTTTCCTGTGGTCTTGTCCTGGTGCTCCTTTGAGACGAGGTCTTTACAGGGGATCTGTATCTGGGGCTCTAGTTGTCCTGATCTCCGCTGTCTTTCAGGGATGTAGAGGTCCTTTCTAGGTGCTGATCCAGCATCTGGTCTGGATATGTACTGGATCCGGGTGACTGCAGTGACCCTCTGATCTGGACACAGATTGGATCTGGTGGCCACGGTGACCTCGGAACAAGAGAGAAACAGACAAATATTAGCGTAGATGCCATTCTTCTAATGATGTAGCAAGTACATAGGGTGTTATGGGAAGTGTTTCCGGTTCCGGTTTACCTAATTAATGCAGCCTAAAAATCCTTTAACGGATTTGGATAATAAAAGCATATTAGTATGTTATGTGTAAGCCAGGTTAAAGAGATGGGTCTTTAATCTAGATTTAAACTGCAAGAGTGTGTCTGCCTCCCGAACAATGTTAGGTAGGTTATTCCAGAGTTTAGGCGCCAAATAGGAAAAGGATCTGCCGCCCGCAGTTGATTTTGATATTCTAGGTATTATCAAATTGCCTGAGTTTTGAGAACGTAGCGGACGTAGAGGATTATAATGTAAAAGGAGCTTATTCAAATACTGAGGTGCTAAACCATTCAGGGCCTTATTGGTAATAAGCAATATTTTAAAATCTATACGATGCTTGATAGGGAGCCAGTGCAGTGTTGACAGGACCGGGCTAATATGGTCATACTTCCTGGTTCTAGTAAGAACTCTTGCTGCTGCATTTTGGACTAGCTGTAGTTTGTTTACTAAGCGTGCAGAACAACCACCCAATAAAGCATTACAATAATCTAACCTTGAGGTCATAAAAGCATGGATTAACATTTCTGCATTTGACATTGAGAGCATAGACCGTAATTTAGATATATTTTTGAGATGGAAAAATGCAGTTTTACAAATGCTAGAAACGTGGCTTTCTAAGGAAAGATTGCGATCAAATAGCACACCTAGGTTCCTAACTGATGATGAAGAATTGACAGGAATTGACAAGTCTTAGACAGTGTTCTAGGTTATTACAAGCGGAGTTTTTAGGTCCTATAATTAACACCTCTGTTCTTTCAGAATTTAGCAGTAAGAAATTACTCTTCATCCAGTTTTTTATATCGACTATGCAATCCATTAGTTTTTTCAAATTTGTGTGTTTCACCGGGCTGCGAAGAAATATAGAGTTGAGTATCATTAGCATAACAGTGAAAGCTAACACCATGTTACCTGATGATATCTCCCAAGGGTAACATATAAAGCGTGAAGAGTAGCGGCCCTAGTACTGAGCCTTGAGGTACTCCATACTGCACTTGTGATCGATAGGATACATCTTCATTCACTGCTACGAACTGATGGCGGTCATATAAGTACGATTTAAACCATGCTAATGCACTTCCATTAATGCCAACAAAGTGTTCAAGTCTATGCAAAAGAATGTTGTGGTCAATTGTGTCAAACGCAGCACTAAGATCCAATAAAACTAATAGAGAGATACACCCACGATCAGATGATAAGAGCAGGTCATTTGTAACTCTAAGGAGAGCAGTCTCAGTACTATGATACGGTCTAAATCCTGACTGGAAATCCTCACATATACCATTTTTCTCTAAGAAGGAATATAATTGTGAGGATACCACCTTTTCTAGTATCTTGGACAGAAAAGGGAGATTCGAGATTGGTCTATAATTAACTAGTTCTTTGGGGTCAAGCTGTGGTTTTTTGATGAGAGGCTTAATAACAGCCAGTTTGAAGGTTTTGGGGACATATCCTAATGACAATGAGGAATTAATAATAGTCAGAAGAGGATCTATGACTTCTGGAAGCACCTCTATTAGGGGTCTAACATACATGTTGTTGGTTTAGATGATTTAACAAGTTTATACAATTCTTCCTCGCCTATAGTAGAGAATGAGTGGAACTGTTCCTCAGGGGGTCTATAGTGCACTGTCTGATGTGATACTGTAGCTGACGGCTGAATGGTTGCAATTTTATCTCTAATAGTATCGATTTTAGAAGTAAAGTAGTTAATAAAGTCATTACTGCTGTGATGTTGGGAAATGTCAACACTTGTTGAGGCTTTATTTTTTGTTAATTTAGCCACTGTATTGAATAAATACCTGGGGTTATGTTTGTTTTCTTCTAAAAGAGAAGAAAAGTAATCGGATCTAGCAGTTTTTAATGCTTTTCTGTAGGATATGTTACTTTCCCGCCAAGCAATACGAAATACCTCTAGTTTTGTTTTCCTCCAGCTGCGCTCCATTTTTCGGGCTGCTCTCTTTAGGGTGCGAGTATGCTCATTATACCATGGTGTCAAACTGTTTTAGGGTTTTTAGGGTCTAACATACATGTTGTTGGTTCACTAAATATAAATCTAACAGAGCACTCAGATCATTAGGATCGAGTCAGTTAGAAATACCAAGGGTTCACACACAATCCAATATGTATACCTGGAAGGCTATACCTCCATGAAGTCACAAATTATGATTGGGGTCCCTCAAGGATCAATTTTGGGGCCTCTTCTATTTTTAATTTATATTAATGATATGGCCACGATTTGTACCAAACTCCTCCCAATATTATTTGCAGATGATACAAATCTTGTAGCTTCTCACCAAGACTTTAATATTTTAATCAAAACGGTCAATGAGGAACTATCTTCCATTGTGAAATGTTTTCAATGGAATAAACTTACTCTCAATATAAAAAAATGCAACTTTATGATTTTTTGTAATACTAACAAACATTACCATATAGAATTATCTAAAATCTTTATTAATAACACTCAAATCGAATTGGTTCAGCATACCAAATTTTTGGGAGTCATTATAGATTGTGGTCTTAAATGGTCTAACCATATCAACTTCGTATCTAAGAGGTCAGCTAAAATGTTGGGTATATTGAGGAGGGTTTGTCCTTTAGTTCATTCTTCAGCTTTTTTAACCTTATATTATAGCTTTTTGTTTCCATTCATTAATTATTGCAATATTGTCTGGGCAGCTACCTATCCTACCTATCTGAAGAAAATAATAATCATACAGAAGAAATATCTTAGATTTATTTCTCATTCAAATAGATATGCACCCTCGGCACCCCTTTACAATAAATTCAAAGTTCTCCCTATTGATAAGGTAAATATTTATCAAACATGTCTATTTATGCATAAGTTTATATATAGGAAACAAGATCTACCAGACTCCTTTCAGAGTTTGTTTATCCCTATCTCACATGTACACTCATTTCAAACTAGACATAGCAATAATACTTTTGTCTTACCTTACACACGAACTACAAGACATCAATTTAATATTTCTTTTAGAGGTCCTAAGCTCTGGAGTGATTTAAGCCTATCGTTTGGATCAATGTCCTCTTATTCTGCTTTCAAAAAGCATTTGAAGAGACTACTATTGCTAGCCTGACGCCTTTATGTAGTCCTTTGTAGGTATTGCTTGCTCTTTTTGCATTTTTATCTAGATTGATCATCTTTTATGTTATTGAATTGTTGTTTTGTATTGTTTTTTGTTGTTGTTGTTTTTTCTGCTTATGCTCTTGTTTTGTTTCGTTTGTCTTTTGTTTTTTTATTTTGTTTTTTTGAGTGTTTAGTCTGCATGTCTCATGAGTTAATATGAGCAGGAATGGAACTCTGTACAAGCCTAGAGTGGCTTCTTTCCCTCCTTGCATAGTTTTGTACTTGTACTAAACATGCTAAACAAATAAACTAAAACTAAACACACAAAACAAGGGGAGTCCTCCTTTAGTTACTATGCTGCCCGCAGTTGGAATCAGCTTCCAGAAGAGATCAGAGATCATTTAACTGTTTTAAATTTATTTTGAATAAGTAAATTTTTCTATCATTTCCAAAGTTTTAAAATTGCTTGTTTTTATTTTTGTTTTATTATTTCTTCATGACTATTTTACTTTCTTTTATGTTAAGTTTTCAGGATTTCTCAGAGGGCAGGCTACAAGTATAACTCGTTTGAAGTAATGGTACTTCATATAACATTATCCAAAGAAACAAATGTTAATGATAAATCCCCTGTTATGTTTGTACTGGCTACTGTATACAGGCCACCAGGGCACCATACAGACTTTATTAAAGAGTTTGGTGATTTTACATCCGAGTTAGTTCTGGCTGCAGATAAAGTTTTAATAGTTGGTGATTTTAATATCCATGTTGATAATGAAAACGATGCATTGGGATCAGCATTTATAGACATTCTGAACTCTATTGGTGTTAGACAACACGTTTCAGGACCTACTCATTGTCGAAATCATACTCTAGATTTAATACTGTCACATGGAATTGATGTTGATGGTGTTGAAATTATTCAGCCAAGTGATGATATCTCAGATCATTATTTAGTTCTTTGCAAAATTCATATAGCCAAAATTGTAAATTCTACTTCTTGTTACAAGTATGGAAGAACCATCACTTCTAACACAAAAGACTGCTTTTTAAGTTATCTTCCTGATGTATCCAAATTCCTTAGCATATCCAAAACCTCAGAACAACTTGATGATGTAACAGAAACTATGGACTCTCTCTTTTCTAGCACTTTAAATAAAGTTGCTCCTTTACGCTTAAGGAAGGTTAAGGAAAACAGTTTGACACCATGGTATAATGAGCATACTCGCACCCTAAAGAGAGCAGCCCGAAAAATGGAGCGCAGCTGGAGGAAAACAAAACTAGAGGTATTTCGTATTGCTTGGCGGGAAAGTAACATATCCTACAGAAAAGCATTAAAAACTGCTAGATCCGATTACTTTTCTTCTCTTTTAGAAGAAAACAAACATAACCCCAGGTATTTATTCAATACAGTGGCTAAATTAACGAAAAATAAAGCCTCAACAAGTGTTGACATTTCCCAACACCACAGCAGTAATGACTTTATGAACTACTTTACTTCTAAAATCGATACTATTAGAGATAAAATTGCAACCATTCAGCCGTCAGCTACAGTATCACATCAGACAGTGCACTATAGACCCCCTGAGGAACAGTTCCACTCATTCTCTACCATAGGAGAGGAAGAATTGTATAAACTTGTTAAATCATCTAAACCAACAACATGTATGTTAGACCCTATACCATCTAAGCTCCTAATAGAGGTGCTTCCAGAAGTCATAGATCCTCTTCTGACTATTATTAATTCCTTATTGTCATTAGGATATGTCCCCAAAACCTTCAAACTGGCTGTTATTAGGCCTCTCATCAAAAAACCACAACTTGACCCCAAAGAACTAGTTAATTATAGACCAATCTCGAATCTCCCTTTTCTGTCCAAGATACTAGAAAAGGTGGTATCCTCACAATTATATTCCTTCTTAGAGAAAAATGGTATATGTGAGGATTTCCAGTCAGGATTTAGACCGTATCATAGTACTGAGACTGCTCTCCTTAGAGTTACAAATGATCTGCTCTTATCATCTGATCGTGGGTGTATCTCTCTATTAGTTTTATTGGATCTTAGTGCTGCGTTTGACACAATTGACCACAACATTCTTTTGCATAGACTTGAACACTTTGTTGGCATCAGTGGAAGTGCATTAGCATGGTTTAAATCGTACTTATATGACCGCCATCAGTTCGTAGCAGTGAATGAAGATGTATCCTATCGATCACAATTGCAGTATGGAGTACCTCAAGGCTCAGTACTAGGGCCGCTACTCTTCACGCTTTATATGTTACCCTTGGGAGATATCATCAGGAAACATGGTGTTAGCTTTCACTGTTATGCTGATGATACTCAGCTCTATATTTCTTTGCAGCCCGGTGAAACTCACCAATTTGAAAAACTAATGGATTGCATAGTCGATATAAAAAACTGGATGACGAGTAATTTCTTACTGCTAAATTCTGAAAAAAACAGAGGTGTTAGTTATAGGACCTAAAAACTCTGCTTGTAATAACCTAGAACACTGTCTAAGACTTGATGGTTGCTCTGTCAATTCTTCGTCATCAGTTAGGAACCTAGGTGTGCTATTTGATCGCAATCTTTCCTTAGAAACCGGAAAACCTTCCCATAACACCGTATGTACTTGCTACATCATAAGAAGAATGGCATCTACGCTAATATTTGTCTGTTTCTCTCTTGTTCCGAGGTCACCGTGGCCACCAGATCCAGTCTGTGTCCAGATCAGAGGGTCACTGCAGTCACCCGGATCCAGTACGTATCCAGACCAGATGGTGGATCAGCACCTAGAAAGGACCTCTACATCCCTGAAAGACAGCGGAGACCAGGACAACTAGAGCCCCAGATACAGATCCCCTGTAAAGACCTTGTCTCAGAGGAGCACTAGGACAAGACCACAGGAAACAGATGATTCTTCTGCACAATCTGACTTTGCTGCAGTCTGGAATTGAACTACTGGTTTCGTCTGGTCAGAGGAGAACTGGCCCCCCAACTGAGCCTGGTTTCTCCCAAGGTTTTTTTCTCCATTCTGTCACCGATGGAGTTTCGGTTCCTTGCCGCTGTCGCCTCTGGCTTGCTTAGTTGGGGACACTTCATCTACAGCGATATCGTTGACTTGATTGCAAATAAATGCACAGACACTATTTAACTGAACAGAGATGACATCACTGAATCCAATGATGAACTGCCTTTAACTATCATTTTTGCATTATTGACACTGTTTTCCTAATGAATGTTGTTCAGTTGCTTTGACGCAATGTATTTTGTTTAAAGCGCTATATAAATAAAGGTGACTTTGACTTTGACTTCATCGGACCACGAAGAAAATGTAGAGCTGAGTGTCATCAGCATAACAGTGGGATCTAGTACCATGTTTCTTGATGATATCTCCCAAAGGTAACATGTAAAGTGTGAAAGGGAATGGTCCTAGACCTGAGCCTTGTGGCACACCATACTCTACTTGTGAGCAATATATCTATTCATTCACTACTATGAATTGATGGAGGTCAGATAAGTAAGATTTTAACCATGAAAATGCGGTTCTACTAATGACAACATAATTTTGTAGTCTACTCAAAAGAATGTTACTGTCAAACACACCGCTAAGATCTAGGAGCACAAATAGAGATATACAACCACAATCAGATAAGAGCAAGTCATTTGTAACTCTGATACAGTCTAAATCTTGACTAGAAATCCTCACAGATAGAAGTGTCTTGTGGTTTAGTTGTCTCTTGGTCTGAGAAGATCTCTGTCAGCCTAACTATTTACCTGCATTTATCACATGTGAATCCGTCAAGCTGACAGAAAAAGCTAGACTATACATGTGGCAAGCAATGCAAGTGACTAACAGGAGAAGTCATTACTCACCATGATGGTTGAATGATTCCGACTTACCACAGATGTTTGAACTTGTGAAAAATGGAGCAAGAGAGAGAAAAGAAATGGTAGGTGGGAATGACAAGCTAACAGGCTAATTCAATGTTAACGCACTGTGCTAGTGGTTAAAATGTAAAAAGCAAACAATGTCAAATTAGTTTGATAGGTAATATCAAAACTATGTTGATATTTATGTTATGTTCTAGCAGTTTAAACAACAGAGACTCACTACTGTGTGTGCACTTGGTCAGCATAAATGCAGACCACAAATTCTGAGTATGGGTAACCATACTTGGCTTAACATCATGTCACGTCACTTTCTTAAATGTACATCCATGACATTTAATATTTTAGCTTTCATCACTATTTATGTTTGTCTTTTTTTAAGGGAAAATGTTAACAAAATCATAAATGAGAGCCGGGAGTTTTCCAAATTGTGCACATAATGCAGCCAAATAGCAGAAGCATGTCATGAAAAACATAAAAGGACAGCGAGTGTGATTTGTGTGTGTGTGTGTGTGTGTGTGTGTGTGTTGTGGGCCAAGCTCTGAATCTCAGGTGTGTGTCAAATATTTACAGCAGCAGCCTGCCGAGCTGTGAAAGACGGAGAAAATCATCAGATCAGACAGACATGATTTAGTGATGGAAGATGAAACACTCAATATTTCCATTTTAAGTGTCTCTGTTTTTTTCATTTCTCAGTGTTCGTCCATCACTAGTTGCTTCAGTTGTTCTTCATTTGTTTTTCAAAGAGCCTGAGGTGGAAAGTGTGTGACTCTCACTGCTGTATGGTCTATGGCTCATGTGTTTTGGGTGTTGAGCAGTAGTTTGTCCCATTAGCCTGTTTAACCACACACAACTCAACCATCTTAACCAGTAAAACCACCACATTTGAGCAGCTTGAGTGCAGAAGAAGAGGCTGTTTTTCAGCTCACAGCTGTCTGTCTGTCTGTCTGTGGTGTTATTTTGGACTGTGTACTCTTTCTGTCTGACTTCAGATATGCCAAAAACACGCTCACGCACCTGTGATGTAATCTGTCTG
>NC_081763.1:36224443-36236943 GCF_963082965.1 Carassius carassius
TCAGGTTCAAACTGGTGACAACTGTAGGGGCCCTGGCTATTTCAGTCATTCACACACACACACACTCACACACACTCACACACACTCACACACACACACACACACACACGTTTGTTTTTCTGTAAAGTGTGTTCATCCCATAGGTGTAATGGTTTTTATACTGTACAAACTGTATATTCTATGGCCCTACACCAACCCTACACCTAACCCTAACCCTCACAGGAAACTTTCTGCATTTTTACTTTCTCAAAAAAACTCATTCTGTATGATTTATAAGCATTTTGAAAAATGGGGACATGGGTTATGTCCTCATAAGTCACCCTCTCCTTGTAATACCTGTGTCATACCCATGTCATTATACAGAGTTGTGTGCTGATATGTCACAAAAACAAAAGAGCACACACACACACACAATCTCTCTCTCTCCCTCTCTCTCTGTCTATTGCAATGTTTTTACCCAGGAACTAGTGACTTTGGGCTGGTACTTGGTGTGTTTCCAACGCAGGAACCAGGAACTAAATATAGTTCCAGGGGGAAAAAATGCCCCTCAGAAAGTCCCTGCTGGCGAGGTTGTACTTCTCCAAAGTTCCGGAACTTTCGGGGGCGGCACTTGGGTGCTAAACATGTTGGTTGGTTATCAAACCAATATCAAACATCCCCCTATTCCTTAGTGATGGTATTGTGAGACAAGCGCTTTCCAGTTATGGAAAGTTGGTTTTGCAGATTAAAAAGATTGTGATCGGATGCAAGACGACGCTGAACTGGACTTGGCACTAAATTTCCATGTTAAATTTCCATGTGGATGATTTTGAATATATAGTGTTTGTAACTACTGATAAAATCAAATACTTTGGATGCAATAAATCAGGCCACTTAATCCATTCATGCCTTGACAACGCAGCTGGAGGTAGTAAGGATAGTGCTTTAAATGAAGAAGATACGCCTACTTTAAAACCACCTGGCCGAAGCAGTGCCGACCGCAGATAAACATGCTGGGGAAGGAACATCTGTCGTGGGACCTGTGGAAGCTGGATCGACCTCAACAGAATCAATGAGTGAAGGTAGGGATTGTTCAGAAATTTCTATAAATGCAATTTCTATAAATGCAGAAACTGGATTGTTGAACAGTGATGTAGAAACGTAAATGAAGAAGATGTGTCTCAGTGAGAAGCAGAAAGTAAGATGTTCAAAGTACTGACAAAAAGGAAAAATGTGGAAAAGATCAGTAGAGCAAAGTGTTTTAAAAATGGAGCAGTGTTTGAAGAAAGAGTCAGAAAGTGAAAGTGAAATTCAAGTATAGTGTTGTCGTAGATTGAATGTATAAGCAGAAGCTATGATATTGAGGGCATAAAATGTTTTCTTAGTATCTCAAAAAACAAAAGAGGTGTGATTGTAAAAGAATATTTCCCTGATCTAAAGCAGTTTTATGATAAAGCCAAGTCTAATAGTAGAAGGGTGCCTTTACCGTTTTAAAAAGATTGTGAGGAAGGTTGGTGTCAATTTAAATGAAAATGGGGATTAAAAATATTAGTATTTTGGTTTTGCTTGTGTTTTTTAGGTTATTTATTTCAGTATGGCTGAAATGCAGATTGCCTCCTTGAATGTTAATGGTGCTAGAGATTATAGAAAAAGAGCTGAGCTGTATGAAATTATCAAGCAGAAAAAAAACTATGTTACTTTGATTCAAGAAAGCATAGTGATGCAAACAATGTAAAAGATTGGAGTTCAAGTTCAAGTATATTTTAAGTATACTTATGTAGCAAGTATACATTATCAGTGCTCTAGTAGTATACTAGTGAGTGTACTGTTTCAATACTCCTTGGGACAAAATTGGCCCACTTTCTAGTATATAAAAGTATAAGTATACTTTTAAGTATAACAGTAACAAACTTTGAGTACAAGACTAGTTTACCTCTATGTTTGTAGTTTGTACTGCAATTATACTAAAAGAGAACTTATATGTATACTGACAGTTTACTAATTAAAGGTCCTGTTCTTCGTGATTCCATGTTTTAAACTTTAGTTAGTGTGTAATGTTGTTGTTAGAGTATAAATAATATCTGTTCAATTCTAAAGCTCAAAGTTCACCAAGCGAGATATTTTATTTAACAGAATTCGCCTACAACGAACGACTGTTTGGTGTTTGGTGTAATAATGAAAACATGGATTCTAGGAGTATAGTTCAAATATATTTCGAATTTTTGTAAGTATAAGTCAAGTATACTTAAATGTAATTTTAAGTATATTTATGAGGAGACCATAAAGCCCATTTCTGAGAACTACATAAAAAGTAAACTAAAAGCATACTTTCCTATTTTAAGTTTAAAAGAAGTATACTGTTAGAAATGTCTGCTGGCGTGGAAATCAAACGCACGAGGAGGATATAAATCAAAAGAGTAGTTTAATTAACACGAGAGTAAAGGGTACATCTAACACAAATCTTTAACTATCAGAACTTCAGGACATAATATCAGGATACATAACATATTTAACATCAATTGTGGACAAGGAGGAACTAAACAGACAGGGTATTTAAACACAAGGAAACTAATGAGGGGAATGGAAAACAGGTGGGGATCAATGATCGTGACAGTTCGCCCTCTCCCGGAACGGTGCATCCTCGCACCGAAAGAGATATTCCAGCAGAGGGAGGGTGGGGGTTCTGGAGTGATCCGTGAGTGCAGTACACCTGCAAAGCGTTAGCACTCGTTAGCTTGTCATTAGCGTTTTCATTCGAACCTATCGCTGTTTTCTTTTCTCCTCTCGCTCCAGTTTTTCACAAGTTCATCAAACAACCGCAGTAAGAATATTTCATCAAGCACGGTGAGTAATGGCTTCTCCCGTCATTGTTATTTGCACCTCTTGCCACATGTACAGTTTATCTATCTCTGTCGCAGATGAGGGATTCACATGTGATAAATGCAGAGAAATAGTTAGGCTGACAGAGAAGATTTCAGAATTAGAGGCACGCATCCAAACTTTAATTGAGGACAGTAAGAATGTTAGGGCTCTAGATACGGCTTTGGATGCGTCTAGCTCAGGGATTCCTGTACATTGTTCGGTTCCGGCAACAGAGCCCCTGCAGCAGGGCAACTGGGTGACAGTGAGGCAGCGTAGTCGTGGGTCAAAACACCGCTCTTCTGTTCCGATCAAAACATTAAACAGGTTCTCCCCACTCAGTGATTCACCCACTGAGAAACCTGATGAAAGTGCTCTAGTTATTGGTGATTCTATTGTACGGAATGTGAATATAGAGACACCAGCCACCATAGTCAAATGTTTACCGGGAGCCAGAGCGCCTGACATCTTGGCAAATTTAAAAGTGCTGGCTAATGCTAAACGTAAACACAGTAAGATTGTTATTCATGCCGGCGCTAATGATGTTCGACTTCGCCAGTCGGAGATCACTAAAAATAACATTAAAGAGGTGTGTGAACTTGCAAGCACGATGTCAGACACTGTAATATGCTCTGGTCCCCTCCCTGCTTACCGTGGTGACGAGATGCATAGCAGATTGTCATCACTCAATGGCTGGATGTCTAAGTGGTGCCCACAGAATAACATAGGTTTCATAGACAATTGGACGAGCTTTTGGGGCAGACCTGACCTGTTTAAAAAAGATCGTGGGTGTATCTCTCTATTACTTTTATTGGATCTTAGTGCTGCGTTTGACACAATTGACCACAACATTCTTTTGCATAGACTTGAACACTTTGTTGGCATCAGTGGAAGTGCATTAGCATGGTTTAAATCATACTTATATGACCGCCATTAGTTCGTAGCAGTGAATGAAGATGTATCCTATCGATCACAAGTGCAGTATGGAGTACCTCAAGGCTCAGTACTAGGGCCGCTACTCTTCACGCTTTATATGTTACCCTTGGGAGATATCATCAGGAAACATGGTGTTAGCTTTCACTGTTATGCTGATGATACTCAGCTCTATATTTCTTCGCAGCCCGGTGAAACACACCAATTTGAAAAACTAATGGATTGCATAGTCGATATAAAAAACTGGATGACGAGTAATTTCTTACTGCTAAATTCTGAAAAAACAGAGGTGTTAATTATAGGACCTAAAAACTCCGCTTGTAATAACCTAGAACACTGTCTAAGACTTGATGGTTGCTCTGTCAATTCGTCGTCATCAGTTAGGAACCTAGGTGTGCTATTTGATCGCAATCTTTCCTTAGAAAGCCACGTTTCTAGCATTTGTAAAACTGCATTTTTCCATCTCAAAAATATATCTAAATTACGGCCTATGCTCTCAATGTCAAATGCAGAAATGTTAATCCATGCATTTATGACCTCAAGGTTAGATTATTGTAATGCTTTATTGGGTGGTTGTTCTGCATGCTTAGTAAACAAACTACAGCTAGTCCAAAATGCAGCAACAAGAGTTCTTACTAGAACCAGGAAGTATGACCATATTAGCCCGGTCCTGTCAACACTGCACTGGCTCCCTATCAAGCATCGTATAGATTTTAAAATATTGCTTATTACTTATAAAGCCCTGAATGGTTTAGCACCTCAGTATTTGAATGAGCTCCTTTTACATTATAATCGTCTACATCCGCTACGTTCTCAAAACTCAGGCAATTTGATAATACCTAGAATATCAAAATCAACTGTGGGCGGCAGATCCTTTTCCTATTTGGCGCCTAAACTCTGGAATAACCTACCTAACATTATTCGGGAGGCAGACACACTCTTGCAGTTTAAATCTAGATTAAAGACCCATCTCTTTAACCTGGCATACACATAACATACTAATATGCTTTTATTATCCAAATCCGTTAAAGGATTTTTAGGCTGCATTAATTAGGTAAACCGGAACCAGAAACACTTCACATAACACCCTATGTACTTGCTACATCATTAGAAGAATGGCATCTACGCTAATATTTGTCTGTTTCTCTCTTGTTCCGAGGTCACCGTGGCCACCAGTTTCTGTCTGTGTCCAGATCAGAGGGTCACTGCAGTCACCCGGATCCAGTACGTATCCAGACCAGATGGTGGATCAGCAGCTAGAAAGGACCTCTACATCCCTGAAAGACAGCGGAGACCAGGACAACTAGAGCCCCAGATACAGATCCCCTGTAAAGACCTTGTCTCAGAGGAGCACCAGGACAAGACCACAGGAAACAGATGATTCTTCTGTACAATCTGACTTTGCTGCAGCCTGGAATTGAACTACTGGTTTCGTCTGGTCAGAGGAGAACTGGCCCCCCAACTGAGCCTGGTTTCTCCCAAGGTTTTTTTCCCACTCATTCTCTACTATAGGAGAGGAAGAATTGTATAAACTTGTTAAATCATCTAAACCAACAACATGTATGTTAGACCCTATACCATCTAAGCTCTTAAAAGACCTCGAATCTCCCTTTTCTGTCCAAGATACTAGAAAAGGTGGTATCCTCACAATTATATTCCTTCTTAGAGAAAAATGGTATCTTTGAGGATTTCCAGTCAGGATTTAGACCGTATAATAGTACTGAGACTGCTCTCCTTAGAGTTACAAATGACCTGCTCTTATCATCTGATTGTGGTTGTTTCTCTCTATTAGTGCTTTGCTGCAGCCTGGAATTGAACTACTGGTTTCGTCTGGTCAGAGGAGAACTGGCCCCCAACTGAGCCTGGTTTCTCCCAAGGTTTTTTTCTCCATTCTGTCACCGATGGAGTTTCGGTTCCTTGCCGCTGTCGCCTCTGGCTTGCTTAGTTGGGGTCACTTCATCTACAGCGATATCGTTGACTTGATTGCAAATAAATGCACAGACACTATTTAACTGAACAGAGATGACATCACTGAATTTAATGATGAACTGCCTTTAACTGTCATTTTGCATTATTGACACACTGTTTTCCTAATGAATGGTGTTCAGTTGCTTTGAAGCAATGTATTTTGTTTAAAGCACTATATAAATAAAGGTGACTTGACTTGTGCACTGTTATTGTTGCGAAGAACCAGACTGAGTTTGATCCATTTGCAGCTCTTTATTTGGGATAGTCAAACAGACGGGGTCAAACAACAGCAAACTGAGCAATAGGGGGAGGCAGAGACAGAATCAGGAAATCAGGCAGAAAGTCGAGGCAGACAGAGAACAATCAATAACGTGGAACAGTCCAGGGTCAAGAGAAGAAAACAAAACACGGGTAATAACGCTCAGAACTGACAACAAAGGCAAATCAAGACTTCGCAATGAGTGTGTTTGTGAGAGCGCACAAAGTTCTAGTTCTCTCTCTCTCTCTCTCTCTCTCTCTCATACACACACACACACACACACACACACACTCACAGAATGGGCCTCATTCATGAAACACTAGCAGAACAAATTTTGTAAATGCATTCTGATGTAAACTTTTGCATTCATGAAAATCTTCTTATTTTCAAAATGTTAGTTTGTATTAAAGAAATGTACACAGGCTTCCTACCACTTGTAAATGGTGCCTTAAATGTTCTGCGTTCTTTTTGGCAAACTGATGGCACTGAATTTTGATGCACATAATAATTATAAGTTCAATTGCCCTTGCCCTCTTTTTGAATTATATTTATTTTTTATTTTATTTTTTTTTACATTTAGTTAACTTATTTATTTATTTATTTTTGCAGCTGAGTTGATAATTGTAAAAACGCTCATCACTGTCACTATTTACACAGCTGTAAATAGAGGAGGAGCGGGACAAAGTCGTGGCCTAACGGTTAGCGACTCAGACTCTCAATCGAAAGGTTGTGGGTTCGAGTCTCGGGCCGGCAGGAATTGTGGGTGGGGGGAGTGCATGTACAGTTCTCTCTCCACCCTCAATACCACGACTTAGGTGCCCTTGAGCAAGGCACAGAACCCCCAACTACTTTCACAAATAGCTAAACATCATAGCACCTTGTACAAGGACTCCTTACAACGATAGAGAAGTCAATAGTACTAGTTACTGTTTTATTATATTTAGTAAAATTCAACTAAAGCGTAACTGGAAAAGCACTGTGGCACCAAAGCAATCTCCAGCACCACCATCTGGTCGTTTTAAGGAGAGCGCTTGACATTTTTCAGATGGCTAAAAACCCTTTGGTGGTCACACGTTATTGAATATTTATTGTTAGGCATATAACCTATTAGTCTTTTTTGCATTTATGCAATACACTGGAGCCAAACGTGAGAAAGTAAACCAGAATTTTCCAATGTGTTCCTGGACATAGAATTTGCGTAGTTGTAATTCATAAATGGGGACTATGCTGGACATCGCATGGCGGTTGGGGACAGTACCTCTGGACTGGCAGACCGGGGTGGTGGTCCCTCTTTTCAAGAAGGGGGACCGGAGAGTGTGTTCCAACTATAGGGGGATCACACTTCTCAGCCTCCCCGGGAAAGTCTATGCCAGGGTACTGGAGAGGAGAATTCGTCCGATAGTGGACCCTCGGATTCAGGAGGAACAGTGTGGTTTTCGTCCCGGTCGTGGAACACTGGACCAGCTCTATACCCTTTCCAGGGTGGTGGAGGGTTCATGGGAGTTTGCCCAACCAGTCCACATGTGTTTTGTGGATTTGGAGAAGGCATTCGACCGTGTTCCTCGCGACATCCTTGGGAGGGTGCTCTGGGAGTATGGGGTTGGCGGCCCCCTGCTTAGGGCTGTTCGGTCCCTGTACGACCGGAGCAAGAGCTTGGTTCGCATTGCCGGCAGTAAGTCAGACCTGTTCCCGGTGCATGTTGGACTCCGGCAGGGCTGCCCTTTGTCACCGGTTCTGTTCATAATTTTTATGGACAGAATTTCTAGGCGCAGCCAAGGGCCGGAGAGTGTCCGGTTTGGGGACCATGCGATTTCGTCGCTACTTTTTGCGGATGATGTTGTCGTGTTGGCCTCCTCAGACCAGGACCTTCAGCGTGCACTGGGACGGTTTGCAGCCGAGTGTGAAGCGGCTGGGATGAGAATCAGCACCTCCAAGTCCGAGGCCATGGTCCTCAGTCGGAAAAGGGTGGCAGGTTGGTGGAGAGTTCCTGCCTCAAGTGGAGGAGTTCAGGTATCTTGGGGTCTTGTTCACGAGTGAGGGAAGGATGGAACGGGAGATTGACAGACGGATCGGTGCAGCTTCTGCAGTAATGCGGTCGCTGTACCAGTCTGTCGTGGTGAAGAAGGAGCTGAGCTGTAAGGCAAAGCTCTCGATTTACCGGTCATCTACGTTCCTACTCTCACCTATGGTCATGGGCTGTGGGTCATGACCGAAAGGACAAGATCCCGGATACAGGCGGCCGAAATGAGCTTTCTCCGTAGGGTGGCTGGGCGCTCCCTTAGAGATAGGGTGAGAAGCTTGGTCACTCGGGAGGTGCTCAGAGTAGAGCCGCTGCTCCTCCACATTGAGAGGAGCCAGCTGAGGTGGCTCAGGCATCTATTTCGGATGCCTCCTGGACGCCTTCCCAGGGAGGTGTTCCAGGCACGTCTCACCGGGAGGAGGCCACGGGGAAGACCTAGGACATGCTGGAGGGACTATGTCTCCCGGCTGGCCTGGGAACGCCTCGGGCTCCCCCCGGAAGAGCTGGAAGAAGTGGCTAGGGAGAGGGAAGTCTGGGCGTCTCTACTTAGACTGTTGCCCCCGCGACCCGGCCCCAGATAAGCGGAAGATGATGGATGGATGGATGGATGGATGGGACTATGCTAATTGTGAATGAGCGTACACGAGCGCCCTATTGGTGAATGATTGGGATTCATTAACATAGACATGTTTAACTATCAAATCGGATGCTTAAGGGTTTGTGAATCCGAAGGAGAGTTTTCAGGAAGGTCTGTTTTATGCGCAAATTACTCTGAATTTACTTTATCATGAATGAGGCCCAAAGTTTCTCACACACATCACACAAAATGTCTAACACACACACTGTAGCTGCAGTATTGTTTGATATTGAAAAAAATCTACAATATGATGTGGAAGGAAAGATCAAGATGAATAAAATAGGGATATGTGGGAAATTGTTTAACCGGTAAAAGGCTTTCTGTTTGGCAGGAAAATTCAAGTGAGAATTGGAGCAGAAATATCAAGCCAATATGAGGTTGGGAATGGAACACCCCAAGGAACTGTGATAAGTTCACTGTTATTTATTATTATGATAAATGATGACTTTGTAAATGTTCCAGAAGACATTGGAACATATTTGTTTGCAGACGATGGGGCAGTGTGGAAAAGAGGAAGGAATACAAAGTACATGATTAGGAAGGTTCAGAAAGCAATTGATAAAGTGGTAGATTGGGGGTTTAGGTTCTCAGTAGAAAAGTCTCAGACAGAAAGGAATTCAGGAAGATAAGAGGTTAAGGATGTATGGCAGAGAATTAGAGAGAGCAAGATCCTTTACATTTTTAGGTGTGACATTTGACTCGAGGTTGACATTTGCAGAGCAAATAAAGAAAATTGAGGACGACTGTAAAAAGGATGAGATGTTTGACAGGAAGAGGGGGAGCCAGTCGTTCATCTCTTAAAAGGATATATGTGGCCTAGATAAGATCAGTGTTGGATTGTGGGAGTATGTCGTCAGGTCTGCATCTCTTCTAAAGAGATTAGAGGTCATTCAAACTCAAGCACTAAGTATTTGCTCTGGTGCTTTTAGACTTCTTCAGTACCTGCTATACAAGTGGAAATGGGAGAAATGCCACTGGAAATAAGGAGGATTTGACTGATGGCTAATTATTGGGCAGGACTGCAGGGACATGATGACTCTCATCAAACATGAGCAGTACTGCAGGATTGCTGGGAAAAATGGAAGAAATTTGAAAGAAAACTTTGGTCGCATTGGAAACAATATAGCAAAAGAGTTAGAAGTGTTTAACTTACGAATAAACCCTATGGTAGTTTTTCCAGAGATTTGAAGATTGCATGGCCGAGCTAGACTGGTTTGTGCTTGAGGAGAAAAAGAAAACATAGCAAGAAATTAATTTGAAATAATTTATTTAACAACCGAGTAGGAGGTAATTATAGTGAATTCATACAAATTTATACAGATGGTGCTAAAACAGAGACAGGCTTTGGGATGGCAATTCCAGGAAAAGAAATAGAAATTAAAAAAATGACATCTAATAAATTAGGGGTATATACAGTAGAGATCATGGCAATTATAATTGCTTTGCAATGGGTGGAAAGTGAAAGCATGGAAAGGTTTTGATATGCTCTGACTCTATCCGTTTTAGTCAACTCAAGTCACCTTTATTTATATAGCGCTTTAAACAAAATACGTTGCGTCAAAGCAACTGAACAACATTCATTAGGAAAACAGTGTGTCAATAATGCAGAATGACAGTTAAAGGCAGTTAATCATTGAATTCAGTGATGTCATCTCTGTTCAGTTTAATAGTGTCTGTGCATTTATTTGCAATCAAGTCAACGATATCGCTGTAGATGAAGTGACCCCAACTAAGCAAGCCAGAGGCGACAGCGGCAAGGAACCGAAACTCCATCGGTGACAGAATGGAGAAAAAAACTTTGGGAGAAACCAGGCTCAGTTGCGAGTTTAAGGTCATTCCATTCAAACGTTCAGCAAGATATCCTGTACGAAGTGCCTCAGTTAAACACAAGAACAGTTAATAAGGGAAATCAGGTAAGATATATGTGGGTCCCAGCACATGTTGGGACTAGGAGTAATGAGATGGTGGACAGGCTGGCTAACATCCAGATGCAGGTTAATGTTAGTTAAGCAGAGGTTACACACATTACATAGTGTGGCAAGAAGAGAGGAGAAGGGGAGGCATTTATATCAGAGGAAAGGGTGGAAACTGGAAATAGGAGAGGAGATGCTGTGATGACTAGGTTAAGGTTGGGACATTGTTTTCTGAATAAAACACTAAAGATGACAGGGAAGCACCAGACAGGACTGTGTGAGCGATGACGAGCACATAATCAGGAGATGTGAGAGATGTGAAATGGAGACAGGGAATGAAGAATAAGCTAAGGGAGATAGGGGTGCAGGAGATCCCATTACAGGGGTTACTAAGCACAGTAAATAGGGCACAGAGTAGAATATTGATTACTTTTTTAAGGGAAGCAGGGTTTTTTGGCTGGATTTGATCCATGCTGTGTGTGTGGATATTAAAGAGTAACTAAACCCTAAACCAACTTTTTTTAGTTAATGATCTATAAGAATGGGGCTTTATTAGTGCTGTTCATTGATTCGAGTAACTTTTGACATTTGAGTATAAAGTGTTTTAATTCTATAATATATGGTGTAAAAACGTGTGAGTGCTGCCCTCTTCAGGTTGAACGGTGGCTACTGCAGTTGATTTTTCCTATTTGATGTTGCGGTGGCAAGTGACGTAAGCGGTTTCCAGCTCACCACGCCCCTTGGTAAGAGCTACCACGCCCTTGGCATATAAGGCCCCGTTTACACGATGGGAAAACGCAGATATTTCCCTGCGTTTTGGCCTGTCATTTACACGAAAACGCCGTTTTTATCCCTGAAAACGATTATTTCTAAAAACTCCGACCAAAGTGGAGATTTCTGAAAACGCCGGTTATGTGTTGCCGTGTCAACTGGGAGAAACGGGGTTTTAGGTTCTCAAACGTCACATTATGCGCCAGAAAATGCTTAACGTCATGTGAGCGCCCTATGTTTAGAGTTTGTTTGGGTAACGTTACTGTTTGATCATGGATGCTGTTAAGGTGGTACTCATTTTACGTTTGTGCAAACGCTTTTTGTCTGTTTGCATTTGCAAACACAACTGCTGTATTATATCGAGGAGCAGAGGCGAAAACGGTTTTGAAAACGGAGGGGGGGAAATATTTCTTTCTCTAAATACCCGGCTATGTGTAAATGTGGCATAAAACCATCAAAATCACTGTAGTGAGTCAGGAGCTGGAATTGCAAGTATTGGTAACGACCAGGATAGACTAATATAGCATCTATTTAGCATAGCAATTATATAGTTATTTAGATCTTCAAGTTAGCGTAGATTTATCTATATTTAGTACAGTGGTCAGGATGGTACGGAGGTGTGTTGCTGGTTGCGACAGCACTGCTGGACTGCATAGTTTACCAGCAGACTTTAAAATTAAGCGCCAGTGGTTGCATGCATTTGGCCTGGAAGACCGCAAGTTCCCACCTAGAGCTTGAGTGTTCAGACTGCGTTTTACACGGGATTGCTTCTCCAACGCAATGGAGGTGGAAATGGGCTTCTCCACACAGCTCGCGCTGAAAAGCGACGCGGTGAGGGAGTTAAGACCGCAGTTTGAGCCAGCGGCTCGAATTGATATGAACAGACACCTCGACACCCTCCACTTCAGGTAAAGTGGGGGAGAAAAGTCCTCTACTTCAAATGATCGCTCTGTTGCAAAGCTACTTGCGTCATTACAGTCACTCTCCATTTTAGCGTCTCTGACAGCAGCTGTCAATCAATCCGTCACTGCGAGTCTCAGGATCACGCCGCACTCGCTCAGCCCCGCCCTGGGTTCGTCCCCTCTATCTCCGCTGTGATCCGCCCACTTTTCAGCATTTTTCAAATATTGTCAGTGGGTGGAGTCAGGCTCTGAGCTATGA
>NC_081763.1:36241943-36246943 GCF_963082965.1 Carassius carassius
AGGTGCGAGAGAGAGCCTATGGAGTCACCAATAATCAAACAGCTAGTTCATATATAGTCGCACGCAACTGTCATATCGCGCGTCCGCATCTGCGCAGGGAAGTTATCCGTCTAAATGTTCTGCAAAATCAGTCAACGGTGAAAATCAATAGCAGATTTCATTTAAAGTCCAACAGTTTAACACTAATATTGGGCATAAACGAACATTTAAATATAAAGTATTTTAAAACAGGTAAGTTGATATATTTGTAGTAAAGTTGAATTGAACTGAAGCATCAGTCATACAGCGCTCCGGACCGCGCGCCTCATGACGAGTCTGACGCACCGTCACAGAAACAAGAATGAGATGCATTACCTCCCGATCAGGACTCGGATATATATATATATACTCATTAATTTTTAACAGATCTTTTGTTATGCAGTGGCACAGAGTTAGACCCTTTTGACTCCACACAGAAACAGCGACGCGTGCGGCATGACATCACTTTGTTTTCAAGAGCTGGTGTGAATAAATATAGATTCAAACTCAAAGAGACATGATAGTTTGCGCATGACCTGATATTTCATTCGGACTCAGGATACAGCGAGATGAACATCACAGAGCGCTAAACTCTCATGCAGTGTGTGTTTCATTCATACTCGAAGCCGGAGCGCGCTCTCGCGCTGATATCAGGAAACTCCTAATATGGACAAAAGCGTCCAGCTATGCTGTGGTGTGCACAGGAAAACAGAGACTTATGCAAACACGAAGACATTAATATACGATCACGACAATAAATTGTTCTTCAAGTCATCTCCAGCAGGTGATAAAGTATGAACAATGCAGTGCTGATTGACATAGCATTTATTACAGTATAGAAACTATTCTGCATTATTATGTGTTGTAGTATATACACAAATCATTATTTGTTATTGTCCAGCATTTATAGATTTCTAAGCCAATTAAAAGCTAGAAATTAGAGAAAAAATAAAGTTGCCTATACTACCAGTCAGAAGTTTTTGAACAGTAAGCTTGTTAAGGTTTTTTTTTTTCTTAAGAAGTCCCTTCTATTCACCAAGCCTGCATTTATTTGATCCAAAGTACAGCAAAACAGTAAGATTTTGAAATATTTTTACTAGCCTATTTAAAATAGCTGTTTTATATTTGAATATATTTCAAAATGTAATTTATTGAAGATCCTGGATCTGTTTTTTCGCTCTTCTTTATTCTTTTTTTATGTATTATAGAAGTATCGGATCGGGACTCGGTATCGGCAGATACTCAAAATCAAATGACTCTGACTTGGACTCGAGGACAAAAAAACCTGATCGGGACATCCCTAGCATCTAACATAACTGTGACATTAAACTCAGTTAGTGAGGGCTCGTTTAAAATAGTGCACATATATAGGCCGTTCAGATTACTTGTTAAAGTGCAATGAAACACCTTATATCTGCAGACGATGTACGTCTGTTTGTGGATGGAGACTTAGTAACGGCCAAAACTCTGTATTTTGCATGCATCACATTATAGTGCGGTGTGCATGAACATAATAACAAGGCTGCAGAGCAAACTTATCATCCATAGTGGTTCTCACGTACTCCTTCTACGTCATCACCACATAGTGAGTGTTATAAGTGATAAGTCTAATAGAAGGTCTACGTGAGAACCACTATGGATAAGTTCGCTCTGCCGCCTTGTTAATATTTTGTCTTTACTTTATTTGTAACGCCAAGAAAGAGTTAATCTGTCATGTATGAGAAGAGCGTGTTGTCGTGTAGCAGCCATTGAATGCGTGGGAGTCAAGGCGGACAGTTTCAGTGACTACAGGCTCTAATCCTCCTGCGCTCGAACGCGCTGTGTGTGTGTGTGTGTGTGTGTGTGTGTGAAATGCGATGCTGAAATGAAATAGCTGGGCAGTTTTATTTTAATAAGCAGCCTAATAAAAATTATAGTTATTATAATCTAATACATTAATAGGAAAATGAGCCTAATATCGTCTTGGTTATCGACAGAGAAATCTGCTTATGTCGATATCTCTGACTATCGTCGATACACGATACTATCGTCTATCGGCACAACCCTAATATATATATATATATATGAATATATTGATATATAAATGTATCAATAAATAAATAAAGTTATATATAAATTTATATATATAAATATATATATATATATATATATATATATATATATATATATATATATATACATTTATTTATATATATATATATATATATATATATACATTTATATATAAATTTATTTATTTATTGATATATTTATATATCAATATATTCATTTATATATATTTGTTTATTTATATATATATTTTCCTTCATCATTTAGACAGGCTCGTATAACTCCACTACTTAAGAAACCCAACCTCAACCCATCTCTTTTAGAGAACTACAGACCAGTTTTCCTTCTTCCTTTCATTGCAAAAACACTTGAACGAGCTGTGTTCAACCAAGTCTCTACATTTCTCACACACAACAACCTCCTTGACAGCAACCAATGTGCTTCAGAAGTGGACATTCAACTGAGACGGCCTTGCTCTCAGTTGTTGAAAGTCTAAGACTGGCAAGAGCAGAATCCAAATATTCAGTACTTATCCTGCTTGATCTATCCGCTGCTTTTGACATGGTAACACCAGATCCTCCTATCAACCCTACTGGCAAATGGCATCTTAGGAACCACACTTCAATAGTTTGAGTCTTACCTATCAGATAGGTCCTTCAAAGTATCTTGGAGAGGTGAGGTGTCCAAGTCTCAACATCTAACTACTGGGGTGCCTCAGGGCTCAGTTCTTGGACCACTTCTCTTCTCTGTCTACATGGCATCATTAGGTTCTGTCATTCAGAAACATGGCTTTTCATACCACTGCTATGCTGATGACACTCAACTCTACCTCTCATTCCATCCTGATGATCCGACGGTAGCTATTCGCATCTCAGCTTGTCTAACAGACATTTCTTCCTGGATGATGGACCATCAACTTCAACTCAACCTTGCCAAGACAGAACTGCTTGTGATTCCAGCAAACGCATCGTTTCATCACAATTTCACCATCAAGTTAGGCACATCAACCATAACTCCTTCAAAAACAGCTAGAAGCCTTGGAGTTATGATTGATGATCAGCTGACTTTCTCAGACCACATTGCTAAAACTGTCCGATCCTGCAGATTTGCTTTATTCAACATCAAGATGATCAAGCCCTTTCTTTGGGAACATCTACCACTGGCTCTGCACCCATTTACCTAAATTTGTTACTTCAGACTTATGTGCCCTCTAGAAGCTTGCTCTATTCTTTTTTTTTTATTCTATCTGTTTTCTTTTTATTTATTATATTTAAAATCCCATGCTACGTGTACTGTTAACCTAACTGAGACTCGTTATAGCACTTATATATCATTGCTCTTTGTTGTTTTTGATTGCTTCCACTGTCTTCATCTGTAAGTCGCTTTGAATAAAAAACGTCTGCTAAATGAATAAATGTAAATGTAATATATATATATATATATATATATATATATATATATATATATATATATATATATATATATATATATATATATATATATTAGTGGTGGGCATAGATAAATCTTTTTTAATCTAGATTAATCTCACTGTGATCTTGAAATTAATCTAGATTAAAATGGCTCATTCGAATTCTGCCGAAGGCATTCAGAATGTGTGTTACCCAAATAAAATTGACAAACAGTAAGTCTTTGAGAAGGGGTTTATCAAGCTAGGTGGTGCATTAGAAAAGGGGCTCAACTCCTGTTTCCAAAATGCATCACAAAGTGCTTGCGGTCCGTCAGTGCGTTCCAGGAGCGTTGCGTCTGCAGCAGTGCAGCGATTGTTTATGTACCGAGTAGCGGACTGCAAACACATCCTGTGTGAAAGCACATTGAGTCGTAACGCACATACATAACGCACACGGACTGCATACGCACTGCAGACGGAGTGTGTGTGAAACGGACGTGAGCAGACGGAGTGTGTGTGAAACGGGCGTGAGCAGACGGAGTGTGTGCGAAACGGGCGTGAGCAGACGGAGTGTGTGTGAAACGGGCGAAAGCCGACGGAGTGTGTGTGAAACGGGCGAGAGCCGACGGAGTGTGTGTGAAACGGACGAGAGCCGACGGAGTGTGTGTGAAACGGACGAGAGCCGACGGAGTGTGTGTGAAACGGGCGAGAGCCGACGGAGTGTGTGTGAAACGGGCGAGAGCCGACGGAGTGCGTGTGCGTGTGAAACGGGCGTGAGCCGACGGAGTGCGTGTGAAACGGGCGTGAGCAGACGGAGTGCGTGTGTGTGTGAAACGGGCGAGAGCAGACGGAGTGCGTGTGAAACGGGCGTGAGCAGACGGAGTGCGCGTGAAACGGGCGTGAGCAGACGGAGTGCGTGTGAAACGAGCGTGAGCAGACGGAGTGTGTGTGTGAAATGGGCGTGAGCAGACGGAGTGTGTGTGAAACGGGCGTGAGCAGGGCCGTAGCTGGGGTCAGCGGGAACCCGGTGAAGGTTGTACCAGTGGGCCCTGTTTGAAATTGTTTAATTTGTATGTGCGTTTATTTTTATTTATTTATGCTATTTACACAATGTTTAAGTTTTTTTCAAGTTTGTAGGTGTCAAGGTACAGAAACCAAATAATTAAATGTACGACGGTGTGTGTGTGTGAAACGGGCGTGAGCCGACGGAGTGTGTGTGAAACGGGCGTGAGCCGACGGAGTGTGTGTGAAACGGGTGAGAGCAGACGGAGTGTGTGTGAAACGGGCGTGAGCCGACGGAGTGTGTGTGAAACGGGCGTGAGCCGAAGGAGTGTGTGTGAAACGGGTGAGAGCAGACGGAGTGTGTGTGAAACGGGCGTGAGCCGACGGTGTGTGTGTGAAACGGGCGAGAGCCGTGTGTGTGTGAAACGGGCGTGAGCAGACGGAGTGCGTGTGAAACGGGCGTGAGCAGACGGAGTGCGTGTGAAACGGGCGTGAGCAGACGGAGTGTGTGTGTGTGTGTGTG
>NC_081764.1:10000-42500 GCF_963082965.1 Carassius carassius
AAACCAACAAAGACCCCACCAAAACCACCCAAAACGTGACTAAGTCCAAAATTCCCAAAAAATACTAAGTCCAACCATATGACTAAGTCCAAAATTCCCAAAAAACACTAAGTCCAACCATTGACTAAGTCCAAAATTCCCCAAAAACACTAAGTCCCACCCATACATTCGAAAATCAAGTAAGTGATCAACTCCATATCTCGGCAACTGGTGGCGCTAGACCGACGAAACCAAGTGCAATCAACTGGGGAGGGCCCAAGGAGTATAATAAACCATGTTTCAGCTCTATAGCAGATACGGATCACAAGATATGGGGGGTCGATCAATTCAAAGGTGATCAATCTTCGCATTTATCCCTATAACCTAACCCTAACCCTAACCCTAACCCTAACTCTAACCCTAACTCTAACTCTAACCTAACCCTAACCTAACCTAAACTAACCCTAACCCTAACCCTAACCCTAACCCTAACCCTAACGTGACTAAGTCCAAAATTCCCAAAAAATACTAAGTCCAACCATATGACTAAGTCCAAAATTCCCAAAAAACACTAAGTCCAACCATTGACTAAGTCCAAAATTCCCCAAAAACACTAAGTCCAACCCCCACAAAAACACTAAGTCCCACCCATACATTCGAAAATCAAGTAAGTGATCAACTCCATATCTCGGCAACTGGTGGCGCTAGACCGACGAAACCAAGTGCAATCAACTGGGGAGGGCCCAAGGAGTATAATAAACCATGTTTCAGCTCTATAGCAGATACGGATCACAAGATATGGGGGGTCGATCAATTCAAAGGTGATCAATCTTCGCATTTATCCCTATAACCTAACTCTAACCTAACTCTAACCTAACCCTAACCTCTAACCTAACCTAACCTAACCCTAATCACGGCCCTTAACCTAACCACTCTAACCCTGGACTACTCGGGGGGTGCGTGTCTGTGAGCTTGGCCTGGCTTGGTTCGGCGTTTAGTGGTCAGTGGACGAATGGACCGAGCACAACCAGGTTCAGACCTTAGGTTTGAACCTTGGACGTTTCATTCCCCTAACTCTAAACCACTCAAAACCAACAAAGACCCCACCAAAACCACCCAAAACGTGACTAAGTCCAAAATTCCCAAAAAATACTAAGTCCAACCATATGACTAAGTCCAAAATTCCCAAAAAACACTAAGTCCAACCATTGACTAAGTCCAAAATTCCCCAAAAACACTAAGTCCAACCCCCACAAAAACACTAAGTCCCACCCATACATTCGAAAATCAAGTAAGTGATCAACTCCATATCTCGGCAACTGGTGGCGCTAGACCGACGAAACCAAGTGCAATCAACTGGGGAGGGCCCAAGGAGTATAATAAACCATGTTTCAGCTCTATAGCAGATACGGATCACAAGATATGGGGGGTCGATCAATTCAAAGGTGATCAATCTTCGCATTTATCCCTATAACCTAACCCTAACCTAACCCTCTAACTCTAACCTAACCCTAACTAACCCTAACCTAACTCTAACTCTAACCTAACCCTACCCTAACCCTAACTAACTCTAACTCTAACCCTAACCCTCTAACCTAACCCTAACCCTAACTCTAACTCTAACCCTAACATAACCTAGGGTTAGGGTTAGGGGAAGGTTAGGGTTAGGGGAAGATGTAGGGTTAGGGTTATGGTTAGTTAGGGTTAGGGTTAGGGTTAGGGGAAGAGGTAGGGTAAGGGTAGGGGTAGGGTATGGTAGGGGTAGGGTAGGGTTAGGGTTATGGCTAAGGTTAAAGTTAGGGTTTAAATGCCCAACTTTACAGCAGGTAAAACATGTTTATAGCCTGTTGCAAAAAATTATTTCAGTCTATATAGCTTATTTTTTCCTTCATGATAACTGTGGGGGATTAATTTTTTTATAACTCATCTGTTTAAATTATATTAATCCTTAATATTCTGCATAATTAAAGGCATGGCTACTAGAGTAACAGGTAGATTGCCAATGCTGTCACCGCCATCGCGCTATGTGGGTGTGGCTTCAGCCTCGAGCTCCCACCTTTTTGTCTATTTTTTATTATACCAAAGTGAAGCGCGGTGACGTGCTGCCAAGATCGCGAAAGTCGGCTCTGCCCACTTTTGGTTTCAATAACTCTCTTGGGAAACCTATGGGTAACGTCACGGACACTACGTCCATGTTTTTATTACAGTCTGTGGTTAGATTACAGTCGATTCCACATTTATAATGACATGGTTGCATTGGGATCAGCATTAATAGACATTCTGAAATCTATTGGGGTTTAGGCAACATGTCTCAGGAGCTACTCATTTTTGAAATCATACTTTAGATTTAATACTGTCACATGGAAGTGATCTTGATAGTGTTGAAATTATACAGCCAAGCGATGATATCTCAGATTGTTATTTAGTTTTGTGCAAACTTCATATACATAAAAATGTAAATTCTACTCCTTGTTACAAGTATGGAAGAACAATCACTTCTACAAAAAAGGCCTGCTTTGTAACTAATCTTCTTGATTTATCTCAATTCCTTAACACATCCAAAAACTCTTGATGATGTAACAGAAACTATGGACTCTCTCTTTTCTAGAATTTTAAATACATTTGCTCCTTTACGCTTAAGGAAGATTAAGGAAAACAGTCTGACATCGTGGTATAATGAGCACACTCACACCCTAAAAATAGCAGACTGGAAAATGGAACGCAGCTGGAGGAAAACAAAACTAGTAATTTCGTATTGCATGGTAGGAAAGTACACTATAGAATTAGATTTTTATCACAGTCTGGAGGCCATAGTGTTTTCTTTATGAAAAATGTTTAAAGTGCAGTTTTACGCGTTGCATATATTGCATTCATATTCATCATCTACCTGTATATAGTCTGCCACATTAGTGAGATGTATTCTGAGTTTACTCTTTTAATAGCTATCACGGTGTTACTACAGTGAGCCGCGTGAAGCACTTGATTTATATAAGTTATAATAAGTTCTATATTACAGTATTACAGTTTAGCATCACACAAGCCATGATACAAAGTTAAGGGGGGAAAAAAACAACCAAAAACAATATATGTTTCCTTCCCATGTAATGTTAGCTCTGTACAACATCAGCATCAGTTAAAATAGCATTATAATTTCCTTTACAGAAGAGAAAGATGCTAACATACAGGCTAAACTAGTGACAGCAAAGATGTTTAATTAAATGTAAACACAATCAGCTTTTCCACATATACCTACTGGCCCTGATAATCATAACTTCTGCTTACCGCTTGCTTCATTACTGCAAATCAGTTTTTATGAATGAATGAATGACTTGTGGTACTGGTTGTTTTGGTCTTCATCAACAGCCGCTTAAAGAGCAAATAATCGCAGAATGAGATGGTACATCGGTACTCTACTGCTATTCCTGCAGTTCCCAGATGTGCAGAGTGAAATACAATGGTTGCTGATTTGGTAGGTTTTTCTTCAGTCTAACCCTCTGAATGTGAAATAAAGATAAAAGGGTTTAACAGGACTACCTTAAAATGCCACAAGAATGTCAAGAATCTTGGAAAGAATTTATTAACATTTCATACAATATTCCTTATTTCAATATGACATAATTTTAAACATGCTCTTAAAGTGAAAACTTTGTAATTACTAGTACAATTTGATTGCACAAGTTTGTTTCCATAGACTCTGAGCAATTACAGAAAAGAGCAGTCTAGCCTTCCATGTAAGGCCGATGTGGCAGCAGGAAGGAGCTGGAATGCACTGCACAATGACAGCAATACACAGAACAGTGCATCTCTCACTCTCTCTCTCTCACTCTCTCACTCTCTCTCTCTCTCTGTCTCTCTCTCTCTCTCTCTCTCTATCTCTCTATCTATCAGCAGAGCTGCAGCCAAAACACATCCTCCTCACATCCATCCAGAGCGGTCTGCTCTGGCCTGGCCTGTTTCTGCTCAAACCAAGATTTGTTTTCTCCTTTGGTCACAGGGTAAAGGCAGCTTTTAAGTACTGATAATACAAATCACTGGGTTCCAAGAACAACAGTATGCCAGACATAATTACAACTAAATTAAAACAACTGTAATTATTGTAATACTTAAAATTATATATGAGATATTTCAAAGATGCACGCTGTAAGAATTTGCTTACATCTAGCTCACTTTAATTCATCTCAATTGTGTCAGTGCTCTTGGACACCTGTTGGCATGGATACAAGTTTGACATGGAAGTGGTTCTGTACACCAGAGCTCCAGGTCATTCTGGATATCATCAAAAAGTTGATTTATTTCACTAATTCCATTCAAAAAGTGGAACTTGTATATTATATTCATTCATTACACAGAGACTGATATATTTCAAATGTTTATTTCTTTTAATTTTGATGATTATAACTGACAACTAAGGAAAACCCCAAACTCAGTATCTCAGAAAATTTGAATATTACTTAAGACCAATACAAAGAAAGGATTTTTAGAAATCTTGGCCAAGTGAAAAGTTTTAACATGAAAAGTATGAGCATGTACAGCACTCAATACTTAGTTGGGGCTCCTTTTGTCTGAATGACTGCAGCAATGCGGCGTGGCATGGAGTCGATCAGTCTGTGGCACTGCTCAGGTGTTATGAGAGCACAGGTTGCTCTGATAGTGGCCTTCAGCTCTTCTGCACTCTTGGGTCTGACACATCGCATCTTCCTTTTCACATTATAGATTTACCATGGTCCTTAAACCAGGTACTGGTAGCTTTGGCACTGTGTGAGGGTTCCAAGTCCTGTTGGAAAATGAAATCTGCATCTCTATAAAGTTGGTCAGCATCAGGAAGCATGAAGTGCTCTAAAACTTCCTGGTTTACGTCTACGTTGACCTTGGACCTCAGAAAACACAGTGGACCAACACCAACAGATGACATGGCAACGCAAACCATCACTGACTGTGGAAACTTTACACTGGACCTCAAGCAATGTGGATTGTGTGCCTCTCCGATTTAAAACTCTCAGATTTGAGTTTTAAACAACTAAATTCTCACCTGAAATACTTCCAAAACTACATTTCATGACACAATAACAGTAATATTTTGACAATGATCCAAATAAATGGTGGTTGAAATCACAATGCTGCATGAACTCAACCAATCAGCATGTTTAGTGTCCATGTCCTGCCTCTGAAAGTTCCAGACTTCAAAAAGTACTACATCGCCAGCAGGGACTTTTTGAGGGGCATTTTTTTTAACCTGAACTTTATTTAGATCCTGGTTCCTGTGGTGGAAACACACGGAGTACCAGCCCAAAGTTCCTAGTTCCTGGGTAAAGTCCCAGCGGTTGAAACGTGGCTTTATAGTACCTTTTAAAAAAGTGCAAACAAAGTAGCCTGTGTGTAAAGAAAAGAACAAAATACAAACAAAAAAGAGATAGTAGTAAAACAAAGTAGCTACAATAACCAGTTTGGTTAAAACAAAAATGTAAAAATTAAAAAAATCAAGGCCCTGCACAAATCAGTTTTGAGACTACTTTTTAAAAGTGCATAATGATAACCTTTGACAACGCGAGTGAAATTAGCCAAACTTGGGGGGGGGGGGGGGGGGGGCATGTCCTAAAAGGTTCAAAACCCCTGATCTAGTATATGAGGTTTAAAAGGTTATTTCTGATAGTCTCCTATGGTGAGTGCATGAAGTGGCCAACATTCCTCCTTTTCTCCGTTAAAACAAGTGCCTCATCTTTGTATATAAAGGGCTATATTACTTGTTATTTTCAATGTACTCACACTATTTATACTACAAAACATCACAGAATAGTGCATAAGTATGTGAATAATGATGCACCTAAATTGTTCATTCAATTAAAGTTTATTTGTATAGCGCTTTTTATTATACAAATTGTTGGAAAGAAACTTTACAGAAAATTATGTTGCTACAATATTTAGTAAAAGATTATCAGTGGTGACTGTCAGTTTATATACATATGGCACAGATTTATGTAAAAATCAATTAAAGATGTTGTCAAACACACGATGAACACAACTGCATGACAACATTCCACAATCATGACATTCCTAATTGTGACTCATGACCCTGGGAATCTGTGACGTTGCTAACCAGGGGTCCCTGAACAGATATACATATCACTTTCTTTTAAAACAAAAAAATGACCAGACAAGCTTGAAATAAGAAGCATTTGAATAAATAGTCCCACTTGAAACATCTGCCGAATTAGGGGGCTTGACCTGGGAAGGTTAAACAGACATCAAACAGCTCAAAGAAAGCCTTGAAATGGCATGCTGATGAATTTTCTTGAGACCAAAGAGAATGTAAAGAATATCTATGCCAAGCAAGTGTGTCTCAATTCATTTACAGGACTTTTAAATACTTGTTTGATTTTAAAAGAATCCAAATGGGAGGCCAACTACAAAACACTGATTATGTAACGTGATTGAGACAAACATAATTAATGCTGGACTGAGGACAAAAATGGAAAAAGACAAAAGCAAAATGTAAATATGAATTGTTGATTAATATTATGCTATAATATTTCCATAGTAGAAATTTAATGCAAAAGTTTGTTTTCCCTAAACTCTGAAGAGGGCAAAAATACACACATCCAAATCCAATTTCCAGCAGGTGCCAAAATAAAAAACTTGAAACTGAACAAAGAGCAACTGCACACTATCCAACCATTCCCTTTTTTTTTTTAGAATAAGACAGTAACATTTCACTCAGACAACTTCATAATGATGAAAAGTGGGTTTATTTTGGGAAAAAAAAGGGAATAGTCAAATATTGTGTGGATTCTCCTTGTTTGTTTTCATAGACCCTCAGCCATTACAGGAAAGAGCAGTCTAGCGTTCCATGTAAGGCCGATGTCGCAGCAGGAAGGAGCTGGAATGCACTGCACAATGACAGCAATACACAGAACAGCGCATCTCTCTTTCTCTCTCTCTCTATCAGCAGAGCTGCAGCCAAAACACATCCTCCTCACATCCATCCAGAGCTGTTTGCTCTGGCCTGGCCTGTTTCCCCTCAAACCAAGATTTGTGTTCTATTTTTGTCCACATGATCAAGGCAGCTTTTAAGTACTGATTATACAAATCACTGGGTTCCAAAAACAACATTATGTCAGACATAATCACAACTAAAGTAAAACACTTGTAATTATTGTAATACTTAAAATTATATTTGAGATATTTCAAAGGTGCCCTCTGTAAAAAAATTTAGCAGAGTAAATTTGGCAAACCTAATTTGGCAACTTTTAGGTGGCAAAAATACAGATTACTTAATTTCAGGCGAAGCATTAAAAAAAATATGAAGTAGGTCTCATCTGTCCTTTTGCTGCGACGTTTTGTGCGCAGTACACAAAATCTCATCATCAGCATCATCTGTGCAGGCCATGTGCATAAAGACGTTTCTCGCATGTGTATCATCAATATGGGTCATTTTTACACCTGGAATTTACTGCATTAACTGGACCAGCCTAATAATCAGTTCTTGATTTTAAGAGCTACTCTAGTGGAGTGTCACAAAGCAGTTTTACTTCGTAAGCGTCAAATGAACCCGTCAAATGTGGACCAAATTCATCTGAGAAGGTGCTTTGAGTGTGGTTTACATGTGAAAATATGTTTATGTTGAAGGTCATTCTTTAGTTGTCTGTAGAAACTAAGGCTTGAGGGTTAAATCAAACAGCATTACAATGCTGCCTGAAAGAGGGAAAAAAATGCAAAATGACTGAGATAATACTAAAACATTTAATAAAAATAAAAATAAAGTATATTTGTAATAGCTACCATTTCAACTCCTTCTGTTGCACCAAAACAACCTTAGTGTTATTGTGATATAACGTGATACTTTAGCCTAACTATAACTCTAACTAATACACATGGGGCCTGTACCATATGGCTGGATTAGCTGGCTAGCCAGGTAAGTTTCAGGTTAGTTTGCACCAAAACCAGGTAAGTGGCTAGGCTTTTAACGGCATTCATTGTCATAGTACCTTGCACTCCACGACTAACCTGCTTCGGGGAAGGTTATGTTCTGGGTTAGAGATCTCAAACTGAAGTTGGACCAATCAAATATGAGAGAAGTGACACACGTCTGAAAACAAAGTCACTCTTCCAGTTTATATTGCTCCAAATTAAAGGTCACTAATGCAAAAAAAAAAAAAAAAACTAAAAACTAACCCTAAAAAAATATATATAAGAAGTCTGGCTTTAATGATAATTGCCGAGTCATTTTATGATTTATATAATTATTGTGATTCATATTATTATAATTTATCTTTTACACTCAAGCAATTTTAGTTTAACAGTTAATATAAATCATTTATTTTAAATAAATATTAATGTATACAGATCATGTAATATAAATAAGCTGTGGTATCAAAAGAATGCACTAGTTAAAAAATAAAACATCTGACCTTACACGTTCAAGTCTCTATCACTATCACTATATATTTTCAAATGTATAAATTAACTTAAATTTCACTTGTTACTGCACTGATAGGGCAAGATTATTTATTTTATTTGTCCTCATTCATTTTTCACATGACGTTTAAATTTGTCATATTCTTCAATCTCTTAAACTTTAGCAAAACCTTTAACCTTTAGTTCTGAATTTCGCTGCGTCTCTCACGATAAGTAAATCAAACTTGCTTTGTGTTGCAAGGCTCGTGATTGGCTGTTCGCCAGTGATGTCCCACATTCATGTGCACGCGCTCCACAAACTCAGGATCAAAGCCCGACTTGACAAAGAAAGTTAATGAATGGTACCAACGTACCAACAACCATGTTACCAACTAATACTGTAACTCTTAATTTGTTCAGCTACCATCATGATACAGGCCCCTGGTAGTAAGTTGACAGACCTGTAAAGTATGGTGAGATATCATTTAATTTATTTTACATTATTTACCACAGGCAAATAATCCATTCTTCTTTTGCACAATATCAAAGTATTACCCTCCGGAAATGATTCTTCCACAGTTTATCTTGCAGACATCAGTGCTGTTTTTCATCACTGTCATACTAATGTAAATTTGTTATCTTTTGCTCAGATTTCTAAAATCTAAACAACACATTCCTCCTTCCTTTGGACATAAAGGCAACAATACAAGGCAGAAGAACATTCCCTCTTGTAGCATACAAAAAATATTTCAATATTTCACAGTGTGATCATATTCTGAAATTAGGAAGAATGTCAGGATGAAAGGAAGGTACTGTATGTCTTTAGATTCTGTATAATACACCACATCAAAGTGTGATATTATATCAGTATAATATATCTGAAAGAACTGGGAATAACAAAGATCCACTCATCTTACACAAGGGATAATTATTGCACTGTAAATACATTTATTCACAAAGTTGACTATAAAAACAAATAGTTTAATGGCTGGTTTATTCTGCACTCTTGGTTTAATGTGTATTTATTTACAATGCTCCTGAAAACAGGTTTTAAAATGGACAAGATAGATATGAAACTGATGGCAGATATAAGCATAAATATCTATTTTGAACCAAAAAATATACAGTACTTCAGTATCTCTGTACCCCTTTTTCACATTTCCTATACATTACACAAAATAAATTCAACATACCTTTTTATTGTTTTTAATAAATACTGTAATATAGGAGAACCACAACAAGAGTACATAAAAAGATAATAGAAAACAACTAACCTTCAGTGAAAATCAATGTTGCCGCAAGTCCACCTAGAACTAACTTGTTACAAAACTGGAAAAAAATGGAACAATGGTCTAGAATTGGATGGGACATTATTTTTATTTTATTTTTTTGGGTAAAATAACATAAAAATCTAACCCCACCAACACCAAAATAACATCGGTCTACAAAGCATCAAGGAGGTGGCTGCTCTGCTGCTTTAAACTGTGGGGAAGTCATGGCCTAATGGTTGGAGAGTTTGACTCCTAACCCTAAGGTTGTGGGTTTGAGTCCCGGGCCGGCAAACAACACGACTGAGGTGCCCTCGAGCAAGGCACCAAATCCCCAGCTGTTCCCTGGGTGCCACAGCATAAATGATGCCCACTACTCCGGGTGTGTGTTCACTGCTGTGTGTGTGTGTGTGTGTGTGTGTTCACTGCTGTGTGTGTGTGTGTGTGTTCACTGCTTCGGGTGTGTGTGTGTGTGTGTTCACTGCTTCGGGTGTGTGTGTGTGTGTTCACTGCTTCGGGTGTGTGTGTGTGTGTGTGTGTGTGTGTGTGTGTTCACTGCTTCGGGTGTGTGTGTGTGTGTGTGTGTGTGTTCACTACTCCGGGTGTGTGTTCACTGCTATGTGTGTGTGTGTGTGTGTGTTCACTGCTCCGGGTGTGTGTTCACTGCTGTGTGTGTGTGTGTGTGTGTGTGTGTGTTCACTGCTTCGGGTGTGTGTGTGTGTGTGTGTGTGTTCACTGCTTCGGGTGTGTGTGTTTGTGTGTGTGTGTGTGTGTGTGTGTGTGTTCACTGCTTCGGGTGTGTGTGTGTGTGTGTGTGTTCACTGCTTCGGTTGTGTGTGTGTGTGTGTGTTCACTACTCCGGGTGTGTGTTCACTGCTATGTGTGTGTGTGTGTGTGTTCACTGCTCCGGGTGTGTGTTCACTGCTGTGTGTGTGTGTGTGTGTGTGTGTGTGTTCACTGCTTTGGGTGTGTGTGTGTGTGTGTGTGTGTGTTCACTGCTTCGGGTGTGTGTGTTTGTGTGTGTGTGTGTTCACTGCTTCGGGGGTGTGTGTGTGTGTGTGTGTGTGTGTGTGTGTGTGTGTGTGTGTGTGTGTTCACTGCTTCGGGTGTGTGTTCACTGCTCCGGGTGTGTGTTCACTGCTGTGTGTGTGTGTGTGTGTGTGTGTGTGCACTGCTCCGGGTGTGTGTTCACTGCTGTGTGTGTGTGTGTGTGTGTTCACTGCTCCGGGTGTGTGTTCACTGCTCTGTGTGTGTGTGTGTGTGTGTTTGTGTGCACTGCTCCGGGTGTGTGTTCACTGCTGTGTGTGTGTGTGTGTGTGTGTGTGTGTGTGTGTTCACTGCTCTGGGTGTGTGTTCACTGCTGTGTGTGTGTGTGTGTGTTCACTGCTCCGGGTGTGTGTGTTCACTGCTGTGTGTGTGTGTGTGTGTGTGTTCACTGCTCTGGGTGTGTGTTCACTGCTGTGTGTGTGTGTGTGTGTGTGTGTTCACTGCTCCGGGTGTGTGTTCACTGCTGTGTGTGTGTGTGTGTGTGCACTGCTCCGTGTGTGTGTGTGTGTTCACTGCTCCGGGTGTGTGTTCACTGCTATGTGTGTGTGTGTGTGTGTGTGTGTGTGTGTGTTCACTGCTGTGTGTGTGTGTGTGTTCACTGCTGTCTGTGTGTGTGTGTGTGTGCACTGCTCCGGGTGTGTGTTCACTGCTGTGTGTGTGTGTGTGTGTGTGTGTGTGTGTTCACTGCTCCGGGTGTGTGTTCACTGCTATGTGTGTGTGTGTGTGTGTGTGTGTGTTCACTGCTATGTGTGTGCACTTTAGATGGGTTAGATGTAAAGCACTAACTCTGAGTATGGGTCACCATACTTGGCTGTATGTCACGTCACTTTCTTTGTTCACTTTTTAAGTCTCCTTCTCTATAGTAGATAAGTGGCACAGCAGTTGCTTCATGAGTCTGCACAAACACTCTCACTTAAAGATTATTTCAAGATTTTCTTGACACTCAGTACATAAAAAATCCAATCAAGCATCCTATAGACCATTTCACTGAAACCCAGCTCACAGGTTATCTTTAGCTGAATATTACAAATTCAAAAATTAGTCAAATGGCAATTAGATCAGCTGAATCGAAGGCTAGTGTCCATTTGCACACTTTGTCCGTGGCGGTGCCGCAGTTTGCAGAACAGTTTCTTGACTGGATCTGTGTACTCCCTGTTGGCGAGTCCCAAAAACAGAGGTACGACAGCAGTGCCCCCGATACCAACACAGGACAGCACAATGTGGCCAGTGCGGTTGCTCTTTCCTCCCTGTCTGAGCAAAAACTCCATGCCTACATGGGTGTAAACAATGTAGGGCACCCAGCAGGTCAGGAAGGCGAGGGAAACGGCTGCTACACAACAAGCATAACGCATTTCCATTCTCCGTCTGCATTTCCTGTTTGCTACGGCTCGCTGCAGACGCTGGATGTGCCTCAGTTGTTCTCGTGTGATCCACAGCACACGGCAAGTCATGGCAGCAATGGACAGAATAGAGGGTGCCAGTAGACCATATACTTCCAAATAGATGAAAGCATTTGGAAAGACACTGCGGTATGTACAGCACCGCTCTCCAGACAGTGCTATGCAGTTAGAGTGCACCGTGCTGTTGGTTATTGGACAGCACTCATTCCGATCATGAATAGCCTTGTTGTTCCAGCCAAAGGCAGGCAGCAGTGCAAACAGCAGCGGCAGCATCCACACAGCCAGCAGTGGCAGCACAAACCGGCGATGCAGCCAGAGCTGTCCGTGCTTAAGGGGACTCATGATGCTCCGGTAACGCTCGTAGTGCACCAGCACCAGGTTAAAGAGAAAGGCCAGGAACAGAAAGTTGGGAAAGATGTGAACCAGCAGGCAGGACGAGAAGCTGAGAGGGCGGTTCAGGCCCATCCAGGGGATGAAGGGAAGTGCCACACCGGTGCACAAGTCGGCCACCAGCAGGCTTAGGAAGAAGTAGTTCTGTGAGTTGTGAAGCTGACGGTTACAGATGATGCCCAGGATGATGAGCAGGTTGATCATGATGATGGCACAGGAGACGGGCAGCGTGATGGCATAGATCAGCTGGGCCTCCACATTGCTTCCTGAGACATTTCGCATCACCACAGCCATTACTGAGACTTTCTGCACCACACATCCATTCTGAAATATGTTAAACCTACGCAAAGAAGAGAGCAATACATCATTGATTTTCTGTTAGCAAAACAACACACATTATATGGAACAGTGACACAACAATTCATATTACTAGTTATATTGTGTCAAAAATCCATTAGGTTTTTCCCCTTCCCCTGAAAGGTTTTAGTGTTGATTTTACAAGTTGTCCTCCCTAAGAAACTATATGACAGCTGTTGTTATTGCCATAATGACCCTCAAATACATTTCATTAACAACACTTCAATCTTGTCACAGCACACTAACACAGCTTGTGGCAGCTGGTCCCCCTTTTCAATATAATAGTTAAAAAATATTAGTAATACAGCAGATCTACTGATCATGATTTGTTCTTTCAGGCTAATTTAGTTCGTTGTATGTGCAGATTTGATTCATGCATCTGGATTATTTTGTCAGACATAACTGTGCATTCCTGCATCTACTGGAAATGGCATATTAATTGATTCCCAAAAATATGATGATACCCTAATAATGCGATTAGATGGCAAGACAAAGCAGTGTGATGACATCATAGAACTAAAACTGATTGAAAGGTTTCATTCATTTGTTTATCATGTAGTCACAATTATATTTAGTGAAGGACTCCAAACTGGGATAATTTCAGGAGAAAAATTAAACGTCACTGGCTCTCATTCATGAAACTTGCGTAAATATATGAATAAATTCTGAGTAATTTGTGCAGAAAACAGACCTTCCAAAAAACTCTTCTCTAGATTCACAAACTCTTCGTAAATGTCCGATTTGATAGTTAAACGTTTATTTTAATGAATTCCAATCATTGGTAAATAGGGCGTTTGTAGATGCTCATTCACAATTAGTACAATGTACTTGTAATTATGGAAGTGCATCAAATTCAGTGTCATCAGATTGCCAAAAAGAACACAGAACATTTTACGGACCATTAAGACATGCTAGGGAGCAGGTGTGCATTTCTTTCATATCACCTTACATTTTCAAAATACAAACATTTTTGTGAATTCGAAAGTTTACGTCAGAACAGCTTTACGATAATTTACACAAAAATTCCTTCTGCTCATGTTTCATGAATGAGGCCGAAAATGTCCTATTTTTAGGGTTACAGCAGGACTGATAAACTCTTTGTGTTGCATATCATTACTCATATTATTTCTTAAACCCTTCCAAATGAGGAGCATAACAAGTAATAAAAGAGCCAACAATTGTCTTGATATACAGGCGTCAGAAACCAAAACAGCTAGATAAGGAAACAACCAAGAGCACAGAACACACACTCAAGCACTTTCGTGTTCAATGTGTATTAAACCTGCTTTATAAGACAAAAGCTGCTAATACGAGAGATAAGTTCAGTTCTAGGTATGTGTGACCTACAAAAATAATAGTTCTTTACTGATGTTGTTTATTCTGAGTTCCATTTAGAACATCCTTTCAGCATCTTTGCATTTGATGCCACACTATATTATTCAAATAAAAGTAAAAAGCTTTGATATGTAACAAAACTTTTAGTCTATAAAATGTCCATTCTACATTTTAATACCAACATAAAAATATAGCTAATGAAAGCAGATGCTAAAAGACCTTGATCGTAGATCATAAATGGTCCATTTGCCAGGTAAATAATTATTCATAGAGCAAATGAAAAGTGAGAAAGAAAACGTACCTTTTGTCAGCTTGGCTTGAAGAAAAGAATAAACTTAAACTCAGGTCTTCATCACTGTTGGGTCATGTCAGGTTGTTTAGTAAAACAAAGTTTGCAGGTTAGCAAACTGTAAAAGCCAATAGCACAGTCCATTATAAGTCTGATTTTACATCAGAGCTCCACAAAGTAAGATCCACTGAGAACAGCTGGAAAGAGACAAGTCGCTTGTCAAGCAGAGAAAGTGAACAGGGACGAGTCCAGGGGGAACGTCGCTCGTAAAACTCTGAGCAACACCCGAGCAAACCTACAAACCTGTGACATGCACTGCTAATGCATGTACGCATGGCAGATAAAGACAGAGGACGATAGACCATTTGAGACTTTGACCGAGTCAAGAGGGATGTCAGAGATGTGCATAACTACTAACAGATAAAGTGTACAGAAAGACAACTAAAAAAATACCTGAAATGGAGACATTACACAAAATTACATTAGGGACATTTATACTAAATAGAGATTCAATAGTGTACATTGTGATACTGTTATTTATCATTGAAACAAGTTAAACAGGTTAACCAAGCAAAACACACAATGAGTATAATGAAGAAACAGACATTTCCCTTTTACAATCAATTCCTGCTCCACACTTACTAGTGGACATCACTGACATCAGTTTAGCACTTAAAGAAAAAACATAGATGGGGTCATCAGTGAGGTCAGGTTAGGGTTCAGTAAGCGGTGAGGACATGCTGTTGTGTGTGTAACAATAATAGTTATAAGATTATAATTTGTATTATTATGTTGCTGAAGTATTTCCTGGAGTTCAACAGACCTGGCTGCTGTGACTGAATGAATACAGTGGAGTGTCTAACATCTGGACTGACTAGTGCTCATTCTCACACAGAGCATGTAGTATCAGTGCATCCCTTCATTCATGTTTGCGAAGTTACTATCCCCAAAACCATGCAATGTCAAGAAAAACTGTCCAAAGTTGAGATATTTAGATATAATAATATAATTTGGTAGTAAATCAGTGTTGCATATTTTAATGGTCCAGAGGAACGTCCATCTTGTAAAATGTTTGCAACCGCTTTTTATTAATTACAACCACAACTGTATTGTGTTTAGTTTATATGAATTAAAAATCAAACCTTGTAATAAAGCTGTTCAAACTTTTCTTGCATTTTTATCCCACACTATACGTGTGTCCCATCAGGTAATTAAAAGTTCTACATACACTTTCACACCCACTTTAACCAGGGTCCAAGACAGTGATGGGACTGAATCAGAAACTCTCCTTATCATCACAGAAACGGTCTAGACAATTTAATGAGGGAACTGGCGAGATGCAGAACTCAGCTGGAAATGCACAGAACAAAACTTCAGTGTTTTCTGCGATGACTATTTAATAGCCCTTGATTCAACATTGCATTTATAAGTTCAACAGAAACTATGTGATTGGTTATAATGCTCAACTCTGCAAAAAATGCTTAAAAATTAATCTGATGCAACCGAAGCATATTTCAATTTAATGCTGCAATCAACACTTTAAACTTTCACATTTCACTTTAATCACGACAGCCATTACAGATTTAGTTTATTTGTGCAAGAGCATTTTCTCCCTCTTTGATGTTATTTTGGTGGCATTTTTGTCCCAAAGCCCCCGCTAATTTCTGACCCTGACTTCAACGGAAATATATCTTGTTAGCAGACAGGTAGTCAAGTGCAAACGCAAATATTGGGATGAGCCCAGGGGTGTAGCCATCTTTTCAGAAGTGAGGGGGACAGAAATTACACACACACACACATTATATATATATATAAATAACATTACGATATAACATTAATGTAATCTATGTAGCCTACTAGTCAACAGTTTTTTTTAACAGTAAGATGTCTCTTCTGCTCACCAAACCTGCCTTTATTTGATCCAAAGTACAGTCGTGGCCAAAAGTTTGGAGAATTACATAAATATTGGAAATTGGAAATCTTGTTAACTCAGGTGAGAATGTTGACGAGCACAAGGCTGGAGATCATTATGTCAGGCTGATTGGGTTAGAATGGCAGACTTGACATGTTAAAAGGAGGGTGATGCTTGAAATCATTGTTCTTCCATTGTTAACAATGGTGACCTGCAAAGAAACGCGTGCAGCCATCATTGCGTTGCATAAAAATCGCTTCACAGGCAAGGATATTGTGGCTACTAAGATTGCACCTAAATCAACAATTTATAGGATCATCAAGAACTTCAAGGAAAGAGGTTCAATTCTTGTAGAGAAGGCTTCAGGGCGTCCAAGAAAGTCCAGCAAGCGCCAGGATGGTCTCCTAAATAGGATTGAGCTGCGGGATCGGAGTGCCACCAGTGCAGAGCTTGCTCAGGAATGGCAGCAGGCAGGTGTGAGCGCATCTGCACGCACAGTGAGGACAAGACTTCTGGAAGATGGCCTGGTGTCAAGAAGGGCAGCAAAGAAGCCACTTCTCTCCAAAAAAAACATCAGGGACAGATTGATCTTCTGCAGAAAGTATAGTGAATGGACTGCTGAGGACTGGGGCAAAGTCATATTCTCCGATGAAGCCCCTTTCTGATTGTTTGGGGCATCTGGAAAAAGGCTTGTCCGGAGAAGAAAAGGTGAGCGCTACCATCAGTCCTGTGTCATGCCAACAGTAAAGCATCCTGACACCATTCATGTGTGGGGTTGCTTCTCATCCAAGGGATTGGGCTCACTCACAATTCTGCCCAAAAACACAGCCATGAATAAAGAATGGTACCAAAACACCCTCCAACAGCAACTTCTTCCAACAATCCAACAACAGTTTGGTGAAGAACAATGCATTTTCCAGCACGATGGAGCACCGTGCCATAAGGCAAAAGTGATAACTAAGTGGCTCGGGGACCAGAATGTTGAAATTTTGGGTCCATGGCCTGGAAACTCCCCAGATCTTAATCCCATTGAGAACTTGTGGTCAATCCTCAAGAGGCGGGTGGACAAACAAAAACCCACTAATTCTGACAAACTCCAAGAAGTGATTATGAAAGAATGGGTTGCTATCAGTCAGGATTTGGCCCAGAAGTTGATTGAGAGCATGCCCAGTCGAATTGCAGAGGTCCTGAAAAAGAAGGGCCAACACTGCAAATACTGACTCTTTGCATAAATGTCATGTAATTGTCGATAAAAGCCTTTGAAACGTATGAAGTGCTTGTAATTATATTTCAGTACATCACAGAAACAACTGAAACAAAGATCTAAAAGCAGTTTAGCAGCAAACTTTTTGAAAACTAATATTTATGTAATTCTCAAAAATTTTGGCCACGACTGTACAGCAAAAGCAGTAATATTGTGAAATATTTATACTATTTAAAATAACTGTTTTCTGTCTGAATATATTTTAAATGTAATGTATTCCTGTGATCAAAGGTGTATTTTCAGCATCATTCCTCCAGTCTTCAGTGTCACAATAATCAGAAATCATTCTTAATATGCTGATTTGCTGATTATCAATATTTAAAATAGATGAGAACATTTTTTTTCAGCATTCTTTGAAGAATAGAAGGATCCACAGATCAGCATTTATGTGAAATAAAAAGCTTTCGCAACATTATACACTATATAATTAAAAAGCTTAGTCAGTATATATATATATATATATATATATATATATATATATATTAGTTAAATAAATTATAGAAATTAATACTTTTCTTTAGCAAGGATTCATTACATTGATCAAGTGATAATAAAGACATCATTTTACAAGAGATTTCTATTTCAGATAAATGCCGTTCTTCTGAACTATCTATTCATCAAAGAAACCAGACAGAATTCTACTCAGCTGTTTTCAACATTATCTTAACAGTTTTTCTTTTTTTTCTTCTGCAGAAAATCAGTATATCAAAATTGTTTCTGTAATGACGCAAAAAAATTCAGCTTTGAATTCTCAATAAATTACATTTTGAAATATATTCAAAGAGAAAACAGCTATTTTAAATAGGCTAGTAAAAATATTTCAAAATTTCACTGATTTGCAGTACTTTGGATCAAATAAATGCAGGCTTGGTGAACAGAAGATTCTTCTTTAAAAAAACATTAACAAGCTTACTGTTCAAAAACTTTTGACTGGTAGTGGATACTATAGGCAACTTTCATTTTTCTCTAATTTCTAGCTTTTAATTGGCTTAGAAATCTATAACTGCTGGACAATAACAAATAATGATTTGTTTATATACTACAAACACTTTTGATCACATAATAAGGCAGAATAGTTTCTATACTGTAATAAATGGTATTGCACTGCAATTAGCACTGCATTGTTCATATACTTTATCACGGAGATTTTTTTGGATTTGAAAAAAAAACAAAAAAAACCCACAGAAAATAATTGTTTTCATCCAGCGATAGCTGAACGCTGTTGCCCATATTAGGAGTTTCCTGGTATGAGTTTCTGCGCAAGAGCGCGCTCCGGCTTCCAGTATGAATGAAACACACACTGCAGGAGAGTTTAGCGCTCAGTGATGTTCATTTCGCCTTCTGAGTCCAAATAAAACATCATGTTATCAGGGGCGCCCCCAAGGGGTGGCCAGGGGTGGACACGGCTACCCCTGTATAAACTCTGGCCACCCCTGCGGCCACCCCTAGGATTATTTACAGTGGGTCCTATTAATTTAAATGCAGAATGTAAATTCACAATAGTTTAAGAAGTGAAAAAAAAGTGCAGCACCTGCTGCAGTCACAGTTTTGCGTCTCTGAGCACAGGACCGGCCCGTGGTAAAGGCGGTATAGGCAAATGCTAAGGGCGCCACTCATCCATAGGGGCGCCAGAATGAGTGAACCAGTGAATTTTTTTTTTTTTTTTTTACATATATATATTTTTTTATAATAGGCTACTATTTAAAAAACATTAATTCGAAATACTACCAAATAAAGCAAAAAAAAAAAAAAAACAAGTCCGGCTATTCAATCTTCCCCTATCCATCGAGTGCTTGAAGTGCGTCAGAAACAGAGCGCGCGCACGATCAGTTGTTGGTAATTTGTTGTGTAGCGTGCCCGACGCCGCATCCAATGTAGATAGCACTGCTTTTGTTAACACACAGCTCGTAGAAACAGCAGCTCGCGCCAGTTCTAGACACGGTGAAAGTTTCCTGATTGTGACGGAAGGCCGAATTTACATGACACATTATAAATGAGCATAGTCTGCGATAGATACAGTGCCAAAAAGAAGAGAAGAGCATAAAGACAGAGGTAAAGAGATGTAGTGAATGAACAATTTATTGCATAGGAGTAAGATACTATAATTTCATGGCGGTTATTTTTACCTTAAACTTAATGTTAGCAGTTGTTCTGAGTTCTGAGTCCCCAGACTGTGATTTTGTACAATCATGTCAGTTTTAAGACACATTTTTTATTATCACTTTTTTATTAATGTTTTACTCTACAGTTGTGCAGTTTTGGGGGGATACAGTACAGGCCAAAAGTTTACTATTTTTAATGTTTTTGAAAGAAGTTTCTTCTGCTCATCAAGCCTGCATTTATTTGATCAAAAATATAGAAAAAAATGTAATATTGTGATATATTATTACAATTTAAAATAATTTGTTTTCAATTTATTATACTTTAAAGTATCATTTATTTCTGTGATGCAAAGCTGAATTTTCAGCATCATTACTCCATTCTTCAGTGTCACATGTGACATCCGGTCTATCACATGATCCTTTAGAAATCATTCTAATATGATGATTTATTATGAGTGTTGGAAACAGTTCTGCTGTAATGTGTGTGTGTGTGTGTGTATATATATATATATATATATATATATGCTAAATCATGAACACAATGACAGGGTGAAATGGGCTGTGATGCATGGGGCGCCAGGTAAAATCTTTCCTAGGGCAGCAAATTGGTCAGGGCCGGCCCTGTCTGAGCAACATTAAAGTGTTTCGTTCCTGAATGAATCAACCATTTAAATGATTCGGTTCAATCGCAATGACTCACTTGTGAGTGACTCGCTGCCACCTATTGGCGGTTTTAATTTCACATTTAATGGAACCTTTTCATTTTTTAAATAATTTCAAACATCAGTTTTCAATGTTTTATCTTTAAAATATCAAAACATTATTTGTTCATTTGTAACTGCAGGTTAAAGTATTCCATGTTCCATGGAGCTGTATTAAACAGTGTGTAAAACATCTAAATAGCACTTCAGATGCAGCTTCTGTTTTATCTGCATTGCAAAGATCAATTTTGTTGATACTGATTGCATTTGCTTGGTAACAGCCCAAATGCAAGTATTTGACCTAAAATATGGTGCACACTTTTAGAAACAATGGTGTAAAGGTAAAAAAAAAAAAAACTCAGGTGTCTGCACAATTAAAAATAAGATATCAGCACAATAACACTCAGCAAAATAGTGTAATTATCGTTATCGATAAAATCCTAGAACTCACAGAGATATAACTTTTTGTCTATATTGCAAACCCTTATTTTTTTTCTTTATTTTAATGTGCCACCCCCAAAATTTACTGTGGCCTCATTTGGCCACCCCTGTTAACATTTTCTGGGGGCGCCACTGCATGTTATGCGCAGACTATCCTGTCTCTTTAAGTTTAAATCTATATTTATTCACACCAGCTATTGAAAACCTCTATATGAACACACTTGCCCGAAAAAAAAATTCTGACGTGTGTCCCCCACTTTTATCATCACGGAAATTCGTCCCCCACGTAATCTAGACGAGCCCCTGGAGCGGACGCAGTGGCAAATATTCAGCCTCTCAGCAGAGTTTTATTCAACATCACATTTCAAACATTCTTGTAACTTGGTACAAAGGAATAAAATTAAGGTTGGCAGCACTCATGTTGTTTCAACATGACATTGATTAAATACAACAGAATGTATGGCCAACCATTCAGCACTGAACTTCTGCCAAGACAGTCCACAGGCAGTTGTGAATGTGTGTCTGCTAACAGTTTACAGCTAGTGGTGAGAGAAGAACGACAAAAGCGGTGCCTTAACCTGCAAACAGACACATAACAACAGCAAAAGGGAAGATCTTTAATCTGACCATCCAACTAAACGGTCTTGAAATCTGAACCCATGAGTAAAAGTGCATTTTTACCCAAAACTTTTTTTAATCAAATTTGATGTACTCTGCATGGCCTAACGAGTGTGGACATCCCCTTCTGATTAACAGGTGTGATTATTCCACTAATTTCCATGAAGACAAATCTCAAAGCTTCTCCACACAGTGACACGCTCGTGAAAAGTGTGCTTCAGAGTTTGTGGAGGGTCGTTTTCTACTTCAGCACGAAGGTGATGCAACACAGTTTGAAGCACACATTTCTTGAGAATATCACCGTATGGTGAAGTATTGACTTCATAAAACAATTACTAAAACAGATCAAATCCACATATTCTTGGCCATATAATTTAGGTGACTGTGTCAGTGGGGAGGTATTCAGTTGTTGAAGTGTACCAGGATCCAGATGAAGACGGTCTCTATCGGTCGGGTCTCTGCAGGCAGAACACTTTGGCGTTATGGTCTCCTCCGGCGGTGACGGCGACTGATGCGTCTCTGTGAACACGGACCAGACACACCAACATATGAAAGAGATACTGCACACATTTATATTTATCCATGATAGAGAAAGAACACATCAGGTCAATAAAGCATGTCTAACCTTTTCAAATGATGAGTAAATATTAAAAAGATCTTCACTTGTGTTATGATGATGGGTGAAAGTTTGAAATGACATGAGGTTGAGAAAATGATGTAAGATTTTACATGTTTGGGTGAACTTCCCCTTCAACACAACCAGTTTTTTTAAAGAATGAAAACAAAACAGCAGAGTTCAGTGATCTGGTGTATATGATACTAATGGAGGAAGATTTCAAAGTTCTCCACTTGTTACCAGTATCAAAGTAAACGGTTATAAAATAATTAACACTGACTCTACGGCCACACACAAACTGCAGCGAAATTCAGTTCTCAATTCACAGTTGGGTGTTGAACACTGTTCTGTACACACCGATCAGTCATTTACAGGGGTGACGACCACATCCACTGACTGAACTGACTCCCAAACTATTAGTTGTGAGAAATGCATTGACAGAAATGATTTGCACTGTAAACGAGTGCATGTGCAAACAGAGGTTTAGTTAAAACTGTCAAATATCTTTAGTTGCGGTCATTTTACTTTGGTCAAAAATAGCAGATATCAAAGTGCACAAGATGCACATGCACAGTTATTGTTTAAACACTGTTTTAACACTGTTCAACATTTTATTGACACATTTAGTAATAAATAATGATACAACATTTACTTCGTATGCAAAGCAGCACATTAAAATCTCACACACACACACAAACTAACACTTGCACCTGGAGAGAAATGACGCAAAGGCTTATGTACCACTAAAAGATCGCTAAATTAAATTTTACATGCTACATTTAAAAAATTTACTTTCGTGTTTTGTTTTTGTGGTCAAAATGACAAAACATTAAATTTTTTAGTGGATAACTCAATGTATAATGACAGGGCAACTAAGTTGCATATTTAACATTTTCTGTGGCATTCAGTATTAGATTTGGCTACTGGAATAGTAAAATCCTTATTTTTTTTATAATTTTTATTTAAATAGAATTTATCTAATAATTAACATTGATTTGAAATGTTGATGAAAGTAGTCATTGTGCACATGCCTAGTCTTAAAAAAACAACAACAAAGATCAATAACCATTTTAATATCTAATTAGGTAAATGTGTAAACCATGTTAAACAGGTAACAGCCTAAAACATTTAATCTCCTGTTGATGTATTGACTTTGACAGCTTTATTTATATCATTTACATTTTATTACATAATATTAACACTGTTCACTCTGTTCAGCGATTCTGAGCATTTCATCCTACAGACAACGACGACATCACCCGCCCGTCCTACAGAACTGGACACACTCAGTTTAACAGACTAACCTGTTCAGCACAAAGTCGAGGATCTCAGCCGAGTGTCCGCGGTACTCTGACATCATGACTCCTGATCTGGCGTCCCACAGAGTGACCACACCAGCCAGATTACAGGTGGAGATGACCGCTGACGCCTCCTCCCACTGCAGGTGCACTACACCCACCTGACACACACACACACACACAGAGATTCAACAACGCACGGATGAAATGAGAAAAGTGCCTATATATGGATTCTAAGCTTTTACCTCATGTTTACACCGATGTCTGAGGCTCTGTGAATTCATATCATAAATGGCCAGGGTTCCGTCCAGATATGCAACAGCAACTAGGGGTAACCTGAAAGTCAAGTCATGTTTACTAACAGTGCTTTATACGATACAGATTTTTTTTTAAAGAGCAGTGTTGATGTTTAAGGTTGATTCAGGGGAACGTCCTCCTCTGGGCTGATGATTCCAGGCTGCAGCACAGATTGTGGAAAGATGTTATTTTAAAAAAAATTTATTTAAAAAAAAAGTTCCTTGTGCTTGGAGACATGCATCAGCTGCAGTGTTCATTTTGTCAGCTATTTTTATTTTAGTCTTAGTCCTGTGTCAAATGCAACTTTTTATTTTTATCAAATTTAGTCAACTTGTCCTGTTTTAGTTTTAGTCAAATTTTAGTCGACTAAATGTCTGAGCATTTTAGTCTAGTTTTAGTCAGTGGAAACTTACACATTTTCATCATATTTTCATCTTACTCTATAATGGTTAAAACTATGAAAAATATTTTACTAAATTTTAATTGCAATGATTGTTGTGATTTGGAAAATTAATTTATACATTTCATTTTCCAGCGTACTTGTACAGTACAGTATGTTAGTGTTTTCAGATCACAGAGAGCACATTTGATTGTTTGCCAGATTGCATAAAGCAAAAAGCCAGGAAGAGCACGTATCAGTTTATCAGAAAAGCTCTGATTGGGGGATTTCAGCTGTTGATATCTGGCAACCGCAAACATGAACACTCTCATAGAGTCTTTTACAGCAGTCTGAAATGTTTTGGGTCGCCTTTTTTAAAAAATAAATAAAATGATTTTGGTAATTATTTTTGTCCTTTTAACTACATTTTAGTCTTGTGTTTTTTAGTCAATGATATTGCATGTTTATTTAGTCTCAGTTATCGTTTAAAGGGGTCATATGATGCTTTCTTAAAGATCAATATTTGGTGTATTTTAATGTTCAAAAAACACATTATTTGTTCAAATACTGTCCATTATTGTAGGTCCTCTATGCCCCGCCTCTCTCAAAAGCACATTTTCTACAAAGCCCCTCCTTCTGACAAGCACAATCTGCTCTGATTGGCCAACTGACCCAGTGCATTGTGATTGGCTGAACACCCCGAGCACTCGTCAGAAATGTGACACCCTTTTCATAAACGAGAGCTTCATCTTTCAAAATAAATGTAAAGACATTCACATCAGTTCAAGCTGAAAGAGGAACAGAGTGGCGTGACAGTGATGAAGCTCGTATGTGTTTACACGATTAAGACAACTGACCCTACTGTGATGTGAATGACCCTGTCTCTTTCGCACGCACACGCACACACACACACACGCACACGCACACACACACACACACACAAAGCTCTGCATTTGAAAAGTCAATAGCAAATACTTCAACTAATAATAAAACAAACTTCCAGTAGCTAATTCAGAAGCTCCCATTGTCGTAGTAAAGTCAGAATGACTTCCTGTCCTAGGTTCTCGAAATGGTTGTCCATAAACTGCGTTGCTGTTCTGTTGTAAGTAATCTTAAAGATTCCTAAATGCATCTACTTTCAAAAGAACAAATAAAGGTCTCTTGCTTTGTCCTAGATACACACACATCTCCATGACACAACTGCTCCAACACTGAAGGTGTTACTGAAACCACGCCTTCTTTATTTGTGAGAACATTTGGGCAGCATTACACAAATATTCTCACATAGTGATGTAGACGTGGGGGCGTGTTTAAACGAGGCGAGTCTTAACTTTGATAAAGAATATCTCTTTGGATTTAAGACTTTAATGATTGCAACTTTAGGGATCTTATCTATGCACAATCAGATTGTAAACACTCCAAAGAGAAAGGAAAACTTGAAATCGCATCACGTGACCCCTTTACTGAGCTTATTATTGTCTCGTCATAGTCTCATTTTCATCAGGGGAAAAAACCGTGTGACAAACATTTTTCATATTAGTTTTCATTAGCAAACGTAACACTAGTTGGCTGTGATGGTACTGGATGCAATCATTGAGGTTAGTAGAGTTGCAATAGATCCACCAAATGTGGTTTGGACAACGATAAAGCACATCAAAACAAATCTAAAAACTGATGCCCTGTTGAAAATTACTTGCGTAAATAGATTATTTATATATATTGTATTAATAGACTATTTGCTTTACTTACACATTACAAAATCCCACAGATTCCACGGAGTTGGAATCCTGCTCCTGCATGGAGTCTTTTGCTTCACTGGTTTCACTGGAAAATGAGCATAACACCTAAAGAAAAAAATAAATAATAAATCACATTACAGGGCTCACACATGAAGCTCAATGATGGTGTTCAAGTGATGATCTACATCAGATTACATCAATGTCCAGTGCTTGGAAATGAACCCTAACTGTAACTGGACACTCGTCACAGTGCTGCTGGAAACACTCATAATACAAAGGATAGAATAATAATTAACCCGAAAGATGTCACTGCAGTTTTTAAAAAGATGAATAGTAATAAGGCTAGTGGACCTGATGGAATTTCATCTTTTATTTTGAAAACATTCTCGGATGAGCTAACTCTTATTTCAACCTTATTTCAATTTTCTGTGGATACATGTATTATTCCAACTATCTGGAAGACATCAATTGTCATTCCGTTGCCCCAAAAATCATGCCCACAGCAAAATGATGACTATAGACCAGTAGCATTGACATCTATAGTGATGAAGTCTTTAGAGCGTATAATGGTTAGTAAATTAAGGAGTGAGGTACAGCATCTTTTGGACCCGTACCAATTTGCCTATAATAATGGCAGGGGTACAGATGATGCTTTAATTACAACTGTACATTCCCTCTTAAAGCACTTGGAAAATCCATCAGGTTATGTTCGTTTATTATTTATGGATTTCAGTTCTGCATTTAATTGTATTCTTCCGCAGATAATGTTAAGTAGACTACAGCAGATGGAAGTGAACCCCTTCATTATTAAATGGTATGGCTCTTTCTTGACAGAAAGGAAGCAGCAGGTGAGAGTTAACTCCACTCTTTCTGATATGATTAGTGTAAGTGCAGGTGCCCCTCAGGGCTGTGTAAGTTCGCCCTTACTTTTTATATTATATACAAATGAATGCAGAACTATAGGTAGGAATAATTTTATTATTAAATTTTCAGATGATACGGCCATACTTAGTTTACTCTACAACAAATCAGACATTGGTATTTACATACAGGAGATAGAGGAGATGGATAAGTGGTGCAATAACCATAGCTTGCTCCTTAATGTTAATAAAACCAAAGAAATGATTTTTGCCCCTAGGTCTATAGGCGATCAAAGCCCTATTATAATTGAAGGAGTACCGATTGAACAAGTAACAACATATAAATATTTAGGAATTCAATTAGACAAACAGTTACAGTGGTCAAATCAAGTGGAGTATGTTTCCTCAAGAATATGTCAGCGTCTATATTTCTTGAGGAAACTAAGAGTTCATGGTGTTGACAAGGATATTATGTTACTATTTTATAAGGCAGCTATTGAGTCTATTGTATGGTATGGTAGCTTGGTTTGGTAACCTGTCAGTTAAACTAAAATCACAGCTCCAAACATTGATTAAAAGGGCGGGAAAAATAATTGGACGAGTGCCACCGACCACTCTTAATGAGCTTTTTGAGGAGGCGGTGAGGAAACAAAGTTTAAAAATTACTAACAATGCGAATCATGTCCTCTACAGTGAGTATGAGATGATGCCCTCAGGTAGAAGGTACAGGTTACCAAACTGTAGACTGAATAGGTTTAAATTTTCATTTGTACCACTTTCTATTAAAATATTGAATAAGAACTAATAAGGGGTGTGGGTTGGTGATAAATTGTGTGTAGGGGATGTATGTTGTGTTATATGTATATTGTGTGCATCTGTTATCCCGAATGCCCAAGACTAATTTCTCCATCAGGAGACAATAAAGGCAAATCAAATCAAACAATAAACACATATTTGACATGTCATTGCGTGAACATTTAACTTCTGATGTTAATGTGCTGGGGGAAAAGGTAGCGAAGGTAGCAAAGCATTTAAACTATCACAAACTAAATAAAATTCATTAAAGGGGGTCATATGATGTTGCTAAAAAGAACATGATGTTGTGTATTTAGTGTAATGAAATGTACATTATTGTTTCTCCTCTATGCCCCGTCTTATGAAACACGTCGATTTTACAAAAGCTCGTCGTTCTGAAAAGTGAGGTGTGCTCTGATTGGCCAGATATCCAGTGCGTTGTGATTGGCCGAATTCCTCAAGTGTGATGGAAATGTTATGCCCCTCTCCGTACTGTGATGCCGTCTCCTGGTGTTTTAACAAATAATGCTACCTGTCAGATTATGCTACCAACACTGAATTTATCTTACTGTAAGGGTAGGGTTAGGGTAGTGTACATGTTAATAAAGGATTTTGCTTCTGAATTATGCTACCATCTGTTTTAATGGGAGGTAGCAAAATCTGACAGGGTTGCACAAATCGTCAGAACACCGGCACAACGAGACAAAACCAGTAAAACCCATTACAAACGAGGCATTTGTAGCATCCAGTAGGGACATAATTACGGATTATAATGATTTATACTGTCTTTTTAAGAGAAATAACAAACAACAAGTGCTACTGTACACTCCTCAAAACTCGCGTTTGAATCTTCAGTGGCAAATCCTTTAAATATAAAAAACATACTTACAGTCTGAGTCAGAACAGGCTTCATGGTAGAGCAGATGTGCTAAAACACTAGTCACATTTAAATCTAGACTTAAAACTCATCTGTTTAGCTGTGCATTTATTGAATGAGCACTGTGCAATGTCCGAACTGATTGCACTATATTTTCACTGTTTTTTACTGTAAAATCATTTTCTAACTATTTTAAATTCATTTTAAATAAGTAAATTTTTTAATAATTTTAAAAGTTTTAAAATTACTTGTTTTATTCTTGTTATTATTTTTCTTCATTATTATTTTACTTTCTTTTATGTAAAGCACTTAGTCTAGCACTTAGGACAAAGTCTACTCACCCAGGATCAGGGAACAGTCCTCATCCTCCATAAATGCACTGCACACATCTGAATATTTGGGTTGAACTGTTCTGGAACAGTAGCATTACGCAAATCTTTCCACACAGTGACGTACACATGTGGGGTGTGTTTGAACGAGGAGATTTAGGAGGGCATGGACGAGTCTTAACTTTTATATAGAATATCTCTTCGTGTTTGAGACTTTAGTATTTGCAATTTTAGGGATCTTATCTATTCACAAACAGCTTGTAACACAACAAAGAGAAAGGAAAACTTGAAATCGCATATGACCCCTTTAAGAAAAATGGAGAACAAAAAGTATTTTTTATTGCACTACTACAGCCTCATCTGTCAGAGAAACTCTGACTAACCTGCTCCATTACATAAACACGTAACAAAGAAATACAGTATCACAAGTAATAATAAAACTGATGTCAGCACAGCCGTAACTCTCCTCACCTTCCCAGTGGATGTGTTGAAGAGTTTAGCCTGACCATCCACTGACCCGGTCAGAACCAGCGTTCCCTCTTTATTGCACGCCATAGAGGTCAGCGCTCCCTGATGACCATCATGACCTGAGAAAACAACACGGCTACAATCTCTTCTGTAGCATGAACACTGAACTTTTCTGATGACAACCCAAATAGATTCAGAGCCAAAAACTCAATGTAACAAATAACTTTTTTTCTTATTTTCTGCCTATGTGATTGTGTCATTATCTCACATACTGTGCTTTTACAGAAGTCAAACACTCAAAAGTGCTGAAACGTGACACAAAGTTCACTCACACAGTGTGTGACCAGAGGCTTTATTTGGCTTTGATTCGGGTGTGTGTGATTAGACGCATGTGAGCACCAACCTGATCCATCTCAGATTTATTTCACTTCTTGTTGTGCCTGAGTGATTTAAAATCACCTGAAAATCATTTTAGTCACATTTGCGATCGAAAAGTACTGTGTGTGATCCGGTTAGCATAAATGTGTTTGCGTTCAGGGGAGCTTCAAAGATTTCTACTTGCTTGTTTTTGCAGACATGTTGCTGTATTGAATGAATGCAATATTATTCAGAATCCACTCACTGCTCAAAATACTGGAGTTTTGTTTATTGCTGAGTTATGCAAGCTCACTAATCCTCGTTATAACAAACAGAGTGTAGACAGGGTGTAAATAAGAGATTCATTGGTAATAAATGGAACTTTGTAAGATTGCAAAGAACTAAAGTGACAGATTTAAAGATTATTAAGGGAGTTTGTAAATGATAATAAATTAAAACAACAGTTCAATAAACAATAAGTTAATATTAAGTGAACTACAATTGTATAACTAACAATATTGCCTGATTTTGTTCTATTTCTTCAACGAAAATAGTTTCAAACAGTCACAACTGAGCCACTGTGTATCTCCAAGCGGTGTTTAATTTATGAATGAACCTGTGTTTTTAAATGAATCTAGTGAATCAATGATTCAATTACCCATTCATAAAGACAGACAGTTTCGTCTGGTCAGAGGAGAACTGGCCCCCCAACTGAGCCTGGTTTCTCCCAAGGTTTTTTTCTCCATTCTGTCACCGATGGAGTTTCGGTTCCTTGCCGCTGTCGCCTCTGGCTTGCTTAGTTGGGGACACTTCATCTACAGCGATATCGTTGACTTGATTGCAAATAAATGCACAGACACTATTTAACTGAACAGAGATGACATCACTGAATTCAATGATGAACTGCCTTTAACTATCATTTTTTCATTATTGACACTGTTTTCCTAATGAATGTTGTTCAGTTGCTTTGACGCAATGTATTTTGTTTAAAGCTCTGTATAAATAAAGGTGACTTTGACAGTATTCATTTCTCAATATGTGTTCTTGTCTGTACTTGCGTTCTTATGAAACGTCATCAGTCAGCGCCCCAAGTACAGTTCCACTCAAAGTTCACATCTAGCCAAATACAGTTCTAACCCCGGATGTGTTCTTGCTCCGCCACTTTATCAAGGACGCATCAAGAGGTGACTTGTGAGAGCTTAAGGAAGCAGGTATCCCAGGCTAATTCTTGTTATTGATCAGAACGTGCTCCTGAATTTTTTGACAGTGCTCTTAAATATTTTGGTAGGGGTGGGGGGGGGGTTCTACTTTAAATGTGGTCACCCTAGGGCTCTACACTGTTAATCTGGGCCTGGTGACTTCTGTGGTCAAAACATCTCAAATGGCTTGACACTAAATTGATAGTAAAGAGCTTTAAACTTTTTCTAAACCTGAATGATACAAAAGATGTTATTTTGAAGACTGCTTTTGTCCTCAAAACAGAAGCATTACATTGGACCCCTGTGACGTGACAAAAGCAAACACTAGGAGAGAAAAAAAAAAACCTGAACCCTTTGTGCTATACAGGTTTAAAGCGACACGAGGGCGAGTAAATGCCAGAACTTTCATTTACGTGTGAACCACGATCCGTAAAGGCACCAATGACCCTCGGAGGAAAGTGTGTGAAGGATGAATTACCTTTGATGACATAAACGGCATTGCCTTGTTTTAAGTCCCACAGACGAAAACTTCCGTCCTCGTAGCCCACAACTGCTCTCTTTCCTGTAAGACAGACAGACACTTAGAAGACAGAACAACAGTCTGTTAGTAACTCAGAGTCTTTTGACAGCCTCAGCTCTCACCGTCAGGAAGGATCTTCCCGCTAGTCGCCTGGCAGTTGGGCCCTTGAAATGTCTTGCACTCTCCGCTCGGGATCTTCCACATCCAGACGTTCCCATCAGCTGTTCCGGCCAGCAGCACCGGAGCACAGGGATGCCACTCCAACCACTGCAGCGCAAGACACACGCTTCAAATACTCTCCACAAACACCAGCAACGCAAGCAGAGCACCGGCAATGTGCTTCTAACTTACTTCCAGGTCTCCAACCTCAAAAGACCAGATTTCCTCCTTGTTCTCCACGTTCCAGACCTTAATGAGACCGCTCATATCACCAGACACCACCAGCTTGGAGTCGGAGCTGAACGCAGCACATGTGACCGAATCCTTGTGACCTGCCGTGAATCAGAGAGAACCAGGTTTGTGCTGATGGACACCGAGCACAACCCTAACCCTAACTCATCCTGACCAGGGTTGGGTTTCGTGAACCGGTTCCAAATTTACATTACCAGGTATTCAATAAGAAATGTGCATCTCGATTCCACTTTCGGTTAATTATCCTGCGTTTGCATTTTAATGTGATTTTAACCATTTAACCACAAGAAAGGAAAGAACACATCTGAAGCACAGAGAACCACGGTCCAGGTGTGGGTTCCCAGTTTGGGTCTGTTCTAAAACCATTCAGTGCATTTTCACTGCAGAAAAATTGTTTCTGGGCTGAAAAGGTATTTCTTGCAAATAGTATGCACAAAACTATGTCAGTATGTTACCGTATTATCAGTGTATTAGATCCGTGTACGTTTGGTGTTAAACACACAGCAGCCTAATAAACCTAATAAACCTGCTGCCTGTCGTTAATTTTAATCAAAGAACAAGTGAAAATCATTCCCTGATCAAGACTGAAAATCTTTTGTAACTTTAATGAGGATTGATCTATCTATATTATGAAAAAAAATGTTTTTAAATTTCTTATTTCAATTTCTGTACTTAAAGGTGCCATGTGCAAAAATTGAGGTAAAAATATCCAAAAAATGACCTACACGCATCAAAAGAATGAGAAGAAATAAGGGCGATGATGTCATTAAAAAAATGTCAAGTTATAGTGCTGCAGAGATATCAACCTTAATTAGCATTAGCATTACTAGCCCCGGCCCGACAGGTGTCGTAATACCAGTT